>NC_056740.1:407334088-407641074 GCF_019279795.1 Protopterus annectens | reverse complement strand
TTCCAGCAACCCAGTGCTATAAATTGCTAAGGTATGTAGGCGTAGCCCTTTCAGATTTTCAGAGTGGGGCCCATGCTTGTTTGCTGTGGACACTGTTGTGTAAGTCAGAAGGTTGGTATACTTCTTATATCTGAAGCTAGAGGTGTAGACAGTGATGTACATGTTGTACTTAGACCTGACTGTTGCCACTTCCAGTACAGAGCTATCAGTGTAGAGTTTAACTCAGCCCTACAAATGCTTACACAAGATATATGTGAGTATGTAGTTTCTTTTCTACTTATGTAATTAACTGCCATACAAAAGTAGTTATTGAGAAGTATTCTTTTGACACATGAACTGTTTGTGGACTGTTATACTGTGCATATTGATGTACCCACTTCTGCAGGATTTGTGTATTTTTAATGTTGACATTAGCACAGGAGTCTCAGGTAAACTGGACAATTCCACTACTGAGTATGCCTACCTACATCCTTGGTTGACCCTAAACACACGTATATTTAAAATATGGGGGGGTGCAGACATACAGAGAGCATTATGTCTTATTGTGTGAGTGTTATCTTACTGGACTTAATGGATTGGTGTGTACCTGTTAGTTTATCAAGGCAGGTGGTCTGTCTGCATAGTTCCCAACTGTGAACCTATCCAGATGGTAGCCAGATGGTAGCCTGTTATTCTTTGTCTGTGCAACCCACAGGTGTTTTCAGCACTGGTACAATGGCATCGTTACAGTCAGTTGCTACCAGTACATGGCTAGATTCTTTGGTATTTCTGTGTTGTACTCCTACATAAGGGTATGCTTGTGGAAGTCCTCACAAAGCTATTTGCAGAGTGTGTAACAGCAGATGAGCTGATATGCCTGTGTGTTTGTGCCTCTGCCAGGCCTATGAAACACTCAGATACATATTTGCTTGGAGTCAGGGATAGGAAGTTAAAAGTGAGGTACACCTTCCAACTAATAGACAGTAAGTGTAGACTTGAGTGAAGCAGTGCATATGGATTATTACTCCTTTTATGAAGTACAAGCGGTGTCTACTGTTATTATTGTGATTATTCATTGTGTAATACACCACCTCTCTGATTAACATCAGTACTTTTCAGAGGGATTCAGAGGGACACAGCTAAAATATGTTTCACAATCAGGAAGTATGGCCTCTGCCCTAATCAGATATGCCAGTGTTTGTCCTGCTATGATACTGTGTGGGGGTTGTAAAGTGCCTCAATAACATTATTTGCTGCTAGAATGGCTGCTTCTCTTATCACAGTCATGTAATGCAATTCTACAACAATTGCTGGTAAAGATCCACAGAACAAGCTTTGTGTTATGGCCTTCCTATTTTTCCTTTACATTCACTCATTGTTTTGCATAATATATTTATTTCATCACCAAGTTATCTGCTGTGGCTTAGTGGTACTTCATGTAGTCAAGTGTGTCTAAGGTCTGGGGTTCGAGACTGACAGAAGTGTTTTATTTTGCTGCTGAGCAGAACAAGGGCCCTGACATACAGAGTGATTAAGGCACTTTTAAGCAGTTGTAAGCGGGTTTGCATGAGTTTTTGCGATGCTTAGCGATTCTAAGCTTAGCACACACATGCGCACACTTGCTCAAACCCACTAACTACTGCTTAAAAGTGCTTACTCCCGCTAACCCCCGAGCTAATTTCTTTGAAAGAAAAGAAAATGGGGAGATAGGAAAATGGTGAAAAAGGGGGCCCAAAGAGTGAAAGACAGTGGGGAAACCAGCTCGGGATGTGCAGGATGTGTGTAGGGAAGGTCCATAGCTGCCCATTTCTTTACCAGCAACAGCTGTGCATATGTTACAAATTTGGAGTGAAATTTGAAACCTTCCACCCCTGAGAGAGGGGTGAGGACAACAAAGTATGTTGTACTGCCAATTCTAATTATCTGTTTACATTTCCAGCGGACATGTGTGTTAAATGGGCAGCTATGTATGGGGCATAATTTTTTTGTGGGAACAGATTGCCCCTTTTTTTTTTTTTTTTTCAGGTGAGAGTGGAATGTGAGGTAGAGGATGTAGGTATATTTGGGGAGGTAGGTTGGGGAGGTAAACAGACAAGACAAACAAGATGCATACAGGGGCGGAGTACGACACATGGGGTGGGTGAACACAATTTACGGGGACGGATGTTTGGAAATCGCAAGCCCATGAGCCCACAGATGGTAACAGTGGGACTAAGATCCCCACTCATGGACAGTCACCACTGCACCTTCACAGCCCCGAGGGTGACTGTGCTGGGGGCTACGTAGGAGGGGCAGGCTCACCCGTGAGTCATGCCACTCTCACCTCGAGCTGGCGTAGGGGATCAGCGACTAAACGCTGGATCTCTCTATGCACCACAACCCAGACCCTTCGGAGAGTGACAGGTGACCATTCTCCACCCATGCTTGCAGGGGGGATGAGCCCCATCCCCTGCAGCGCTTCCACCCGAAGGTGGCACAGGACCAACAGAGGAGTGTGGCCCGGGCTGGGCACCGAACCTGCTGGTGCCAGGTGCAATCGCCAGCTGAGGAGGGACAGGTGGGTCCGCTGGGACCGGCCTTCCCATACGTTCTGTGATTAGGTGTGTTTAATTACAACATAGACAACTGCATTCCAAATTAGGTGTAACAGCATGCAGTAATATTCTCCATTAACCCAACACACCAGGGTTCCAACAGTTGAACAGCAAGCATAACACATGCATATATTGAATGACAGTGGACATTACAACAGCATGCAGGGATGATTGGTGGCAACAGGCCACCAAGATTGTGGTGTTTGAACAGGGCACATGCATCAAAGTAAATGCAGATATTTATAGAACAATAGGACATATGTCCCAACAAATGTTTTGAGATTAGACATAACCATTGAGGTGTGGAATTGCATTGTTTATGCACATAGAGTAGGGTGTAAAAAGAAACCTCCATTAACATCTTATAAGTACTTTTACTCTACACTACATTCCTATTGACTGCAGGTGTATATCCCCTACATGTATTATTACACTAGGCAACATGCATTAGATTGTGTAATGGGTTTGGCTAGTTCATTATATACCTGACCTATATCTGACATACTAACTGTCCAAGATGCAGATGTTACTGCTACATAGTTATATTTTATATTCATATTTATGTATCTACATATCTGGATATGTTCATGTGACATTTTCAGTTAAATTTCTACACAACCCTACATTTCATGTAGCACACTCACATTTCTGGGGAACAGCTTGACAAGCTACTCGTGTGCCAGATTTACCTATGCATGCCAGCCATTTACCGACTGTTGAGGACTGTATATATGCTTCACAGCTACTGGCACTTCCTTCATCCACTTTATATGGGACTGCCCAACTGTGGATTGACAGCACTTAATACAACAGTGCTATTTATTTAATGCAAGGGTACAACAACATTTCAAAGTAAGTGACACAGACACACTCCAAGTATTATACCTTTATTAATTACATTAAACACTCTTTTCTACAGGCTCTCTCCTTTATTTGATATTACAGTGCATATGGAAGACCTATTCAAGACATATTATACCTTTATTGATAGGTTACAACACTCTTTTTCAGGCTCGCTCACTTATTTTATATGACAGTACATGCAGAGATAGTATTCCAGACTTATTTATCCTTTATTAATGAGTTACTACACTCTATTTCTGGCTCTCTGACTTATTTTATATAACAGTACATGCAGAGAAATTATTCAGGGCATTGTATAGCTGTATTATTGGGCTACAACACTTTTTTCATGCTCTCTCACATATTTTATATAACAATACATGCAGAATAATTACTAACCTGCCTGGTGGTGCAGCCTTAGCAGCCTATCTGCATAGGCTTGCTGATTCGCAGCATGGACACCTGCAGCTGTGAAGTAAATGAAGGGATATTGAGACATACCTATCCATTATATAGACTATATTAGCATGTCTTACTGCATTCCATGGCTACCTACTCAGTAGTGGGGCTTCTTGCATATGACGTGCCTCCTGGATCCATTGGTTCAGTAGGTCCTGCTTCCATCTCTTCAGGTCTGCATGGTGGTGACGGACCTGCTCACCAGTCCGAGGGACGCCTGTGGCACTGGTGAGATCATGAGCCAACTGGTTCCAAGCCTCTGCCTTATACTCCATCCCTTGGAACTGGCCCTGCAGGAGTCGAGACTCATGACGATGGACAAGGAGCCAAACCATGTATTTTGACTCCTCGATGCCCCAGCGTTGCGCTCAAAAGTGAGTACCCTCTCCAGCACCACTCATTCTAACTGCAGATGGGAGCTACAATCAGTTATGGCCAGTATTCCCACCTATGGAGCTTAAATATGCCGCATTTCCCGCACTTTTTGTGATTGGCCATTTTTGAAAATTCTTGGCTGAATGCAGACCTGCTTAGCAATGGTTAATATACCATTTATAAGTATATGTATGTTAACAGTGGATGTTTACCCTAAGCTGGCATGGCATAGTGGCTCAGTACTTTGATGATGGTGCACAGTGTCCCGGGTTTGAACCTTACCATTGCTTTTTATTTTACTACTGTCCAGACAGGTTAGGGGGTGTGGCTGTGTTTAGGCAACTTTGCTCCACGTTGCTCCACGTTGCCCTATGGTGCGCTGGTTAGCGCGGTGCGCAGCTCCGTGCAAACTTATCGCACTGGGTAAAGTGCTGCTTAGCTGTGGGCAACTAGATTGCACTGGGTAAAGCACTGCTTAGCTGTGGCCAACTATATTGCGCTGGGTAAAGTGCTGATTAGCTGTGGGCAACTAGATTGCGCTGGGTAAAGCGCTGCTTAGCTACGGGCATTTATATGTCAAGATCCTTCTTACATTTCTATATATACATTTTGTTCACTGATACATAGGCCATTTCAATGCATTTTAGTAATATTTTAGTCATATATGTCAGGAATTCTTTCATATTCTAATTTAAAACATAAAATAGAGAGGGGAGTGGTGGGACTCGAACTGTGAATGCCTCCTCTTTGTGCAAAGGATCTACCACTACGCTATTGCTATTTGGATTGATTTGTATAAACATTTGATATTATGATCTTCAATGTCGACATTGCTAACTGCAGCTAAGCTATGGGCACACCCACGCAAACACGAGCAAATACAGGCAGCTATATCGGGAATTATAAAAAAAAAAAAAACATTTTACATTTTATAACTCTACTGGAGGTTTACAATGTGAGGGAGTTTAGTATTGGGTATGTTAGCGGACTCGCTCATGTGTGTTGACATTTCACAATTCAGACACTTGCAGGGGCGTGGACATTAGGACTGCTCGGCAGTCAGACATGCCCCCTGACTTCCTGCATGGTCCGTGTTAGACTTGAAGTGGAGTCAGCGTGCCATCATGAATATGCATGGCACGCTGATGTCATACCGTTCAACTGCAGTTTCCGAGTAAGACTTATTTAGTCTTACACAGAGTGTTCGTGAATCCGGGGGATATACATATATATATATATATGGTGGGAATATCAATTATGGAACAGTAGTGAGACATATGGTTATGTAATAATATTGCACAGTGTTGTGCAGAATGCATTTCACTATCCTCAGGCTGTATAGCCGTAGCAGACCTCACTGGCTGTAACTCAGTCCCACAGCATTTAACCATTACATGACATATACCTGCACTGCTTGCTGTTTTCAGTGCCACACACTACAACCTACATAGATATGTGCACATAGCAACCTTCAAATACATATATATGTCCAGCCTTCACTAACAGTTGCAGTATGTTCCTTGCCCTATGCACATCTGCATATACATATAGATACAGACTGCTACCACATAAGGAGTGTTCACAGAATGTAGAGTACCATTCAGACACATCATTCGGATGCCAGCAAATACATCTGTGTTACATACCTTACCTTTGTATGTCTCACCTCAGTCTGTTGTACCTGTTGATGTTTTTTTATTTTTATTTATTTAGGTTGGTGTCCTCCACTGCCTCTGTTTGTTTTCATTTTTGTTTTGGTTGGTCGGTGTCTCCAACCGCCTCTGTTTTATTTTTTGGTTTGGTCTCTCCAACTGTCTGTCTGTCTGTCTGTCTCTCTCGCTTGCTCTCTCTCTCTCTCTCTCTCTCTCCAATTGCTGCAATGATATTATTGCATGTGTGGACAGCAAGTACAAGCTGCTTTTGTAGATATCTGCACATGTGCATGTGATGGCCTCTGCACCAATTGGTGCCCACCATTTAGTAATTGCATGCAGCCTGCTGTGTGATAATTGCAGTTCTCACTGTGATTTCAGGACACTGCTATAAAATGATAGGCTAGGTAGGCATAGGCCTTTCAGTTTTGCAAGGTGGGGACCATGTTTGTTTGCTGTGGACACTGTTGTGTCAGTCAGAAGGTTGGTATATGTCTCATATCTGAAGCTGGGTTGTAGCCAGTGAAATGCATGTTGCACTGAAACCTGACTGCTTCTTCAAGTACACTCTTCTCAGTGTATAAGTTTGCTCACACCTCCTAATGCTAACACTGGATACATGGGAGTATGTACTTTCTTTTGGAATTAGGGAATTAACTGGCATACAACAGTAGTTATTGCAATGTATTCCTATGGCTTTCCTATTTTCCCTTTACATTCACTCCTTGTAATGCATGTTATATTTCTTTATTGCAATGTATTCCTATGACTTTCCTATTTTTCCTTTACATGCACTCCTTGTAATGCATGTTATATTTCTTTCAGCACCAAGTTATTGTATATATGCTGTGGCTTAGTGGTACATCATACAGACTGGTGAGTCCAAGGTGTGGTGTTTGAGACTGACAAGGGTATTTTACTTTGCTGCTGAGCAATACAAGAGCCTTGTCATACAGAGCGACAAAGGCACTTTGAAGCAGTTGTAAGCGAGTTGGCGTGGGTTTGACCGACGCTTAGCGATGCTAAGTGACGATTAGCTCAGCTTAGTGTATTTTAGCAATACTAAGCTAAGCTTAGCTTAGCTCATTTTATGTTAGCAATAGTAAGCTAAGCTTGGCAGAGCTTATCATATCTTAGCAATGCTAAGCTAGGCGCACACATGCGCACACTGGTGTAAACCCGCTTACTACTGGTTACAAGTACTCACTCCAGCTAACCCCTGCGCTCATGTCTTTGACGGAAAAGTTAATGGGGAGATAGGAATGTGGCGATAAAGGGTGCTCAAAGAGGGGATGACAGTAGGGAAACTAGCTTGGGATGTACACAATGGGTGTGAAGAAGGTCCATAGCTGCCCATTTCTTTACCAGCAACAGCTGTGCATATGCAATATATTAGGTGGGATATTTGAAACCTTCCACCCCTGAGAGAGTGGTGAGGACATCTAAGTATGTTGTACTACCAGTTATGAATATCAGGCACATGCACTATTTGTGAACTGTTATACTGTCATTAGTACGTTACTCACTTCTGAACAGTTTGTGGTTTGTGTTGACATTAGCACAGTCTGCTCAGGACAACTGGATATATTTCTGTACTTTGTATGCCTACCTACACCCTTGGTTGTGCCTGACTACACGGGTATATAGTACCTTTGGGTAGGGATGCAGAAGTGCAGAGTGCATTATTTATTATCGTGTGATGTTTATCTTACTGAACATGCAGAGTTGCTGTGTACCTGTAAGTCTATGAAGGCTTGTAGTCTGTCTGAGTAGCTCCCACCTGTGGACATATACAGATGGTAGACAGAGGTCAGCCTAGTATTCTTTGACTGTGCACCACAGCAGTCTTTTCAGCACCTGAACAATGGCATTGTCACAGGTGGTTGCTAGCAGTACATGGCTACATCCTTTGATATTTCTATGTTGTACTTTTACATAAGGGCATGTTTGTGGGATTCATTCTACATCTATTTGCAGAGTGTGTAACAGCAGACAAGCTGATATGCCTGTGTGTTTCTGACTCTTCCAGGCCTCAGATACTCTCACGTATATATTTGAACAGCCTCAGGGAAAGGTACATATAACTGGGTTACACCTGTGATATAGTTCAGACATTTTGCAGTTCAGACTTTGGGGGATTCAGAGCATATGTATTACTACACATTTTCTGACGTGCAAGCGGTGTCTACTCTCACTTATTGACATTTGTCATTAAGTGAGATTCAACACTTGTCTGCCTACTGTTAGTACATTTCACAGGGAGTCATAGGGGCACAGCTAACATTTGTTTACAAATCAGGGTCATCACTGTAGAGCAGTCACCGTTGGGAGGTCTGGCATGTGACCTATGCAAATATGCCAGTGTTTATCCTGCCCTGATACTGTGTGGGGTTTGTAAGCTGCTACTGTAACATTATTCCCTACTAGCATGGCTAATTCTCTTTTCACAATCAGTCATGCAATTCAACAACACCTGCTGGTTAAGGCCCACAGTACAAGATTTGTGATATGGCATTCCTTTTTTCCCTTTACATTCCCTCATAGTAATACATGATATATTTATTACAGCACCAAGTTATTGTATATCTGCTGTGGCTCAGTGGTAATTCATGCAGTCTAGTGTGTCCAAGGTCTGGGGTTTGAGACTGACAGGGGTATTTTATTTTGCTGATGAGCAGACTACAGGCCTTGTCATACAGAGTGACTAAGGCACATTGAAGCAGTTGTAAGCAGGTTTGCGTGAGTTTGCGCGACGCTTTACTACGCTTAGCTAAGTGCACACAAGCTACTGCTTAAAAGTGCTTACTCCCGCTAACACCCGCGCTAATTTCTTTTAAAGGAAAGAAAATGGGGAAATAGGAAAGTGCTGAAAAAGGGGGCACAAAGAGGGTAGGACAGTAGGAAAAGATGCTCAGGATGTGCAGAAAGGATGTAGGGAAGGCCCATAGCTGCCCAATTCTTTACCAGCAACAGCTGTGCATATGTTAGAAATTTAGAGTGAGATTTGAAACCTTCCACCCCTGAGAGAGGAGTGAGGACAACAAAGTATGTTGCACAGCCAATTGTAATTATCAGTTTACATGTCCAGCAGACATGTGTGCGAAATGGGCAGCTATGTATGGGGTGTAATTTTTTTGCGGGTACAGATTGCCCTTTTTTTATTTTTTTTTTCAAGTAAGAGTGGAATGTGAGGTAAAGGAAGTAGGAATATTGAGGGAGGTGGGTTGGGGAGGTTAACAGACAAGACAAACAAGATGCATACAGGGGCGGAGTATGACACATGTGGTGGGTACACACAATTGACGAGGATAGATGTTTGGATATCGCAAGCCCATGAGCCCACAGATGGCAACAGTGGAACTGAGATCCTCACCCATGGGCAGTTACACTGTGCCTTCACAGCCCAGGCTGAGGGTGTGCTGGGGGCTGGATAGGAGGGCAGGCACACCCGTGAGTTGCGCCACTCTCGCCTCAAGCTGGCGTAGGGGATCAGTCACAGAACGCCTGATCTCACTACGCACCACAGACCGGACCCTTTGGAGGGTGAGTGGAGGCTCTCCTCCGGCCACGCTTGCAGAGGGGGGCGAGCCCCATCCCCTGCAGTGCTTCCACCCAAAGGTGGCACAGGGCCACCGGAGGAGGAGGTCCCGGGCTGGGCACTGGTGCCAGGTGCAATCGCCAGCTGAGGTGGGAGAGGTGGGTCCGCTGGGACCCGCCTTCCCAGTTGTCCTATGTTTAGCAGTATTTAATGGCAGTTTGGGTTAGTGACAAACAACACCATTCCAAATTAGTTGCAACAGCATGCATTAGTATTCCCATTAACCAAACACACATGAATTCCAAACGTTGAACAGCAAGCATAACACATGCATATTTAGAACAACAGTGGACATTCCAACAGCATGCAGGGTTGATTGGTGGCAACAGGCCATCAGGTTTGGATATGTGAACAGGGCACATGCATCAACGTACATGCAGATATGTATAAACCAACAGGACAAATGTCCATAGGAATTCATTGTGAATACACATACCCAGTTTGTTGTGGAATGGCATCATTTGTGAACATAACATAGGGTGGTAAAATATTACATTAACAAATTAAAACACCTATACGTATTCTGTACATTCCTACTAGATGCAGATATATATCCCCTACATGTATTAGTACAGTTCCCTGTATGTAACCTTAGAAATGTTGGTGATGGAGATGTTACTGCTACATTAATATACATTCCATTTGTATTCATATATGTTCATATCTGGCTGTGTTCAAGTAAAGTATCCTGCTACATTTGAACAGTTACGTACAGTTCTAGCAACACACTGACATTTGTGGGATCACAAGCACAAGCTGCTCATGTACTGGATTAACATGTACATACTATACATGAAACAGTTGAGGACTATAAATATTCTTCTGAGATACTGGCATTCCCATCAGCCAGTTTATATGGGCCTAGACAACAGTGGATGTTCAGCATTTCATACATATATACTATCTCCATAATGCAAGGGTACAGCAACATATCCAAAATGTGGGACAGACACAGTCCAGGTATTGTACTTTATTAAAAACATTTCACTCTTTGGTTGTTGCTGTCTCATTCGTTTCATTATGTAGTGCATGCAGTATACCTTTATTCCAGACTTCTTACACCTTTATTGGTAGCTTCAAACTCTTTTTCACACTCCCTCACTTATTATATATTTACATTTCAGGATGGTACTTAATTCCAGGCTTATTTATTACTGGGTTACAACAATCCTTTCCAGCTGACTCACTTATTTCATATGACAGTATATACAAGGATGTATTCAAGACTTGTCTGTCCTTTATTGATGGATTAGAACACTCATTTTCAGGCTGAAGCAGTTATCTGATATTACAATACAGGTGGAAACTCTATTTGAGACTTGTTTACTCTTTATTAATGGATTACAATACTCTTTTTCAGGCTGCATCACTTATCTGATCTTAGAATACTAACAGAAGCTATATTCTAGGCTTATTTGACCTTTATTACTGGGTTACAACACTGAACTCTTCTACAGGCTGTCTCACTTATATTCTATAATAATACCAGCTGAATAATTACTAATCTGCCTGGTGGCGCAGCCTTAACAGCCTATCAGCATAGGCTTACCGATTCGCGGAACGAACACCTGCAGTTGTAATATAAATGAAGGGCTATTGGAACATACCTATCCATACTATAGGCTAGGATAGCATTTCTTACATACTTAATTACATGGATACTTACTCAGTAGTGGGGCATTGGGCATATGACGGGCCTCCTGGATCCATTGGTTCAGTTGGTCCTCCTTTCGACGCTTCAGGTCAGCATGGTGGTGACGGACCTGCTCACCAGTCCTGGGAATGCCTGTGGCACTGGTAAGCTCATGTGCCAACTGGTTCCACACCTCTGCCTTGTATGCTCCCCATTGAACCTGGCCCTGCATGAGTCGGCCTTCATGTTGGTGGACTAGGAGCCAAACCATATATTTAGACTCATCAATGCCCCACCTTTGCGCTCTAAAGCGATTACCCTCACTGATGCCTGCCATCCTGAATGCACGTGGGCACTGCAATCAGTTATGGCAAGTATTCTCGCCTATGGGGCTTAAATATGCCACATTTCCCGCACTATTTTGCGATTGGCCATTTTTGAGAATTCTAAGCTGACTGCAGACCTGCTTAGTAATGGTTAATCTACCATTTCTATGTATATGTATGCTAATAGTGGCTGTTTCTCCTAAGCTGTTATGGCTTAGTGGTTCTGTGGTTTGATTATGATGCACAGGATCCTGGGTTTGAACCTTGTCGCTCTTTTATTTTATTACTGTCTAGACAGGCTAGGGGGTGTGGCTGCGTTTACGCAACCTAGCTCTACGTTGCTCCCTGGTGCCCTGGTTTGCGCGCCGCACATCCGCGTAAACACATTGTGCCAGGTAAAGTGCTTTTAACCTTTGGGCAACTCTGTTGCACTGGGTAAAGCGCTATTACACTATAAGCAACTCTGTTTAGCTGGGTGAAGCGCTATTAAACTATGGGCAACTCTGTTTAACTGGATAAAGTGCTAGCAAACTATGGGCACCTCTGTTTAGATGGGTATAGCGCTATTAAACTATGGGCACCTGTGTTTAGCTGTGTAAAACGTTGCTTAATGGCAGGCTATTTTATATCTGGGTGCTGATACATTGGCCATGTCACTGCTTTTAATAACATTTTAATCATATTTGTCTGGTATTATTTCAAATACTGATTTAAAACATAAATAAATAGGGGAGTGGTGGGACTTGAACCATTAATGCCTTCTCTTTGTGCATACGCTCTACCATTACGCTATTGCTACTTGGATTAATTTGCATAAGTAGTTCTTATATGCTCTTCAATGTCACAATTGCTAACTGTGGTTAAGCAATGGGCACACCCATGCAAACAAGCACAAATACGGGCAGCTATATCGTGGATTTAAAAAAAATAATAATTTTTTTCCATTTTATAACTCTGATGGGGGTTTACAGTGTCAGGGAGTGTGGTGTTGGGTGCATGTACATTTGAGCGGACTCGCTCTTGTCTGTTGACATTATGCTTTTTAAAACCTTGCAGGGGCGTGGACATTTAGACTGCTCAGCAGTCGGACATGCCCCCTGCTTGCCTACTCAGTCTGTGTAAGAGTTACGGATGAGTCAGCTTGCTCTTATGAATATTCATGGCACGCTGATGTCATACCATTCAACTGCAGCCTCCGAGTAAGACATATTAAGTCTTACACAGAGGTTTTGTGAATCCAGCCCATTCTTATGAATATGTTTTCCTTATTTTGATGTATTTATTTATTTATTTATTTATTTTTGCCTTTGTATCTACCTTGGAAGATACTTAATAATGTTATATGAATGTGAATGTTAAATATGTCTAATCTCATGTGTCTGAGGTATACTCCATTTGATCTGTGCCATAATCCTCTCCATCTTTTAGATCATAATGCCCAGGTGTAATGAATCTCCCATTCAGTCTCTCTTTATACCTTGACTTGTCGATACATTTTTTTTCTAGCTGTCTCCACAGATGTGATTAATACCTTTTTTCGAAATCTGTCTAGGAATAGCATATAACCATATAATCATAATATCATGAAATAATTTTCTAACATAATCTTTTATCCAGTTATAACAAGATGCACCATACTATTGGGAACAAATGTTTCCTCAGAATTTCTATTTTTGCATGCCAGCATAGCATGACTTTTAAATATTCCATCCAAGTTATTTGTCACCTGCTCTAATTTAGTGTCCCCTGTCCAAGAAGTACACAACTGAATGGCTAAAAGCCATACTGTCTACAAACTTAGTTAACACATGCCTTCCAAAGAAAATTGTATCTGGGAGCATTGGACCTCCTCATCTATCTATTGTGCAAAATAAGCAGCTGACACTTCAACATTTTGTGAAAAATTAGATTTTTATTGTTCACAAATTAAAACATATGGGTGACATCAGAAAAATGACATAATGGTCATTGGCAAAATAATTGTCTGTCAAGTACTATTTATAACATTTATAAGAAACAAAGTCTATCAGTTGTAATAATTATGTAGGGTAACGGGGGCGGGGGGCTAGAGGCACTTGGTTTTCTGACTCCACCCCTATTGGCACCATCATTATTGCTAAATAACAACTTAAAATATAATTTCCTAGTGAATAACTTAATTTCTGCAATAGTATCAACTAAATGTAAGCCTGTAGAGGGTACAAATCTAAACCTTATTTTAAAAAATTCAAAGTATTCTTTAGTCAAAACTATATTACTATAATCAAAAATTCTGAAACCTGCACATTCATTAATACCTGTATCAGTGAAGCCATTGTTTATGGATAGCCTTGCCTCCCCCTCCCCGATTCTCCCATGCTCCCTTGTCAGTTGCTGTTAATTTCCATACTGATTCCCCAACAGAATCTCCTGTTCTGACCGCATCTGATTCTTGTGTATTCACATGGACCTGTGTAGGAGTGAGGAAAATTCCTGTTGAGGTGGTGGATAAAAGCACAACACCTTGTTGTCATCCTGTTGCCATGACTTTCCTGGATAGCACTCTCCATTTGAATATGATAACCGTAATTGTTCCAATTGCTCCTAGTTCCTTTATTCATGTGAGTCCTATTCCCCCTTTATTTTAGCATTTTATTATTATTATTCTGTTGTTCTTTTCTCTTATTATTAGATATATGATATGTCATTCTAGTTGTAAGACATTTTGCTACATAAAAATTGTTCTCTTTGCATTACATAATGCTATCACACTGCATATCAGTTCTTATAAATACTTCATCATACTGTTTTACATACACCTCACTTAATAAATCCTCAAGTATTTCCCCGAGTTGTAATTTCTATAATTAATTTAACCAATTTTCTGTCATTGTCTTTAATTAGTAGTCTCATATAGTCCATAGCCATTCTATCAAATAAGTCTAAAAGTTCAAGATGCAATACAGACTTTGTTTCAAGTCCATTAGGATAGTTCCATTAAACCCTTTGGTACTTGGTACACTGCAATATTGTCCTCAAAAATTACATGATGTAGTTGCAAATGATTATATCATAGAAACAACTTCTCAAATATTTGAATTTTGTCTTGTAAACACAATCTTACCTCATGTTAGTCTCACCAATCTCTACATATTTAATTGAAATAGGTTTCTAAAACCATGATGTAAAATCCACATCATAATAGTATAATTGAATACAGAAAAGCAGAATACACCTGAAAAGTCATGGATGACAACAGTTGGGGGGGGTTACATCAGGTCCCTGTGAATATAAAAAAATGAGGATACAACAGAAGATTTTGCAGGGGAATCAGCAAGGAAATTACCAGCAATTGAAGAGGAGGCATGAGAGAATCTGGGAGGTGACAATACTATCCATTAATGATGGCTTCACTCATACTGTGATTAATGAAGGTGATAGTTTAAGAATTTTTAATTACAGTAATTAAGTAAGTAGTTTTGAGCAAAGACTACATTGATATTTTTGAAAAGGGATTTATTTGTACCCTCTGCTGGCTTTCATTTAGTTGATACTATTGCAGAACTTAAGTCATTCACTAGGAAATTACATTTTAAGTAATTATTTAACAATAATGTTGGTGATTATGATGGTGGAGAAAGATTCTCTGCACTGTTTGAGTGAAATGCCCAGGATCCCTTTTAGGGACAGCACTGTTTTTGCAATGGTGCATGTTTAATGATTAAATTAGTCATACAACATTTACATAGGTCACATTGGTTTTAAGAAGCACTGTCTATGGGTTTTAATTTTAATCAGCAAGATATTAATTTTATTATAGAATTAATGGAAATGGTTTTGCCCTTTTTTTTAATTTCTCCAAATCTTTTGGGTTTCTAATACCATGTTGGGAATGGACCCCATTCCTACGTCAACGTACGATTAAAGTTCATTCAGTCTTTGATATCAGCCAAAAGTGCTCTTCATAGCACCCCCAATGTTCTCAGTAATGACTCCTTCTGCAATTCGTATGGAGTTACATGTATTGGTTTGTTTGTTTCTTTCTTTCTTTCAGCTTTTCCCGGTTAGGGGTCGCCACAGCGGAACTCCGGTCCGCTAATGATTGGCAGTAGATGTTTATGTGCTGGCTTGCCGGGCCTAACGCACAACCTTCAACGAAGGAACGCCCATTCATGCATGTCGCCACACAGCTAAATATGATTGTAGATTCTTTTTTATAAGTCCCATTGCTCTTACTACTACCGGAACTGTCTGGGTATCTTTCTTCCACATTGCCTAATTTCTGCCAGCAAATCCTGATATTTTAAGACTTTGTGTCTCTCTGTACACAAGACACTGTAGTCACTGGGTGTGCAGATTCCAATGATCAATGCTACTTTTGCCTTTTTTTATGCACCGCTATATCCAGTTTTCTAGCATCTATTTTTTGAACTGTTGGTAATGGATGATCCCACGTAATGTAGACTTCATAATTTTCTATGATGCTTCCTGGGTCATGTTTTCAGTGTTTTTCAACCACTTCAGTACCATAAACCAAATCACTACCAGCCTCTTCTATCAAAATACATAAGTAATAAACACATCCCCCATCCCACTTACCTTTACTTAGCTGACGATATTCACCCCAATCCAGGCCCAAACTTCTTTCCTACAAATCTCCCATGCACCAACAACAAATCCTCTAACAAAAACCTCAAGTTCCTCACTATCAACGCCCAAAACTTAAAAAATAAATTAACCCTCTTCCATGCCTGGCTCAATCACAACTCTTCTGACATAGCAGCTATCTTTGAAACCTGGCTAAAACCTCACATTAATGACTCTGAATTCCTACCTCCAGGATTTCATTCTGTCCAATCTGACCGACCTAATAGAAGAGGTGTTGGTATTGCTCTAATCTACTCCAACCTCTTGTCCATTACTCCTTACCCTAACCCCATCCCTTCTTTCAATAACACTGAACTTGTAATTGGGATACTAAAAATAAACCATAAAATCATCTGCATTATTTGCCTCTATATACCTCCTGGTAACAATACCAATACACTGGAAGACATCCTTTTCTGGACCTCCTCCAATATTAAGCTAGAAACCTTCATTTTGGGAGATGTAAATATTGACTGGGGAAAAAATCATTAACCCTAATCCCACGATAACAATCAACCTATTCAACTTCACTCAACTTACCAACTCCATTACTAGACCTAATAAAACTAATCCCCCTAGCACCATACTTGACTGCATCCTAGTATCTCATCCAAACAAAGTTATAAAATCTGTTGTCACTCCTGACCCATTAGGAGACCACCTCCCTGCCTTCTCCATTCGAGCTACTCCCACCTCCCCACACTCTCACCACTACATTCATACTCATAACATATCTAACTTTAACCCTACTTCTTTCTCTGACTCTCTTAAGCTAACTAACTGGAACCCCCTAAACACACTACCATTAGATGAAGCCATTGACTATTTCAATTCAACATTCATAACTGCCCTTAACTCCCTAGCTCCTATAAGAACAAAAAGAGTTAAAATAAAAACCACCCCTTGGCTCACCAATGATACAAAAAAGATTATGCTACAAAGGGATAAGACATGGAAAGCCTACCTTAAGCACAAGCAGCCTGAAATCTTCCTAAAGTATAAGCAGTTGAGAAACCTTGCCGAAAAACAAGTCATTAGAGATAAAAAGTCTTACTACTTCAAACTACAAGAAAACCATGCAAGAAATCTCAAACAATTCTGGAATTCTATTAATTCCCTCCTTAGGCCAGGTACAAAAAAACCAACCCCTGTCCTGATACCAGCAAATCTGACCTTGAAATTGCCTCCCTATTCAATTTCTTCTTCACCTCTTCCATCGCTGAGCTAATCAAGACTTTCACCAACAATAACCCTCCTCCCCTCCCTGCTCAATCTTCCGTTAACTTCCCCCCCCTCTTTCGAACTCAAACCTGTATCTACCGACCTAATAATGAAACTTCTCTATAAACTAAAGCCTTGCTCCAATGCCCCTGACAGCATTCCATCCTCCTTCCTAAAAATAGCTTCTGACGCTATTGCTCTACCTATCAGCATCCTAATTAATAGGTCTTTACTTGAATCCTATGTACCTAAACTATGGCACACTGCTTTCATTCTTCCTCTCTACAAGGGTGGCAAAAATTGGAATGTCTCCAATTTCCGCCCCATAGCCATCCTCTCCCCAATCTCCAAAATCCTTGAAAAATGCATCCACCTGCAGCTCTTGCCATTCCTTACCAAACATCAACTACTCTCTCCTACCCAACATGGCTTGCGCCCAGGACACAGTACTAACACCGCCCTTCTCTCCTTCTTGCACTCTGTCAATTCAGCACGTGTCTCCGGTAATATAGTATCCTCTGTTCTACTAGACTTATCCAAAGCTTTTGACACCATCTGTCATACCCACCTTCCAAACCACCTCTCTAATCTCAACCGCTGCCAAAAACTCTTTCCTGGTTCTCCAGCTACCTTTCTAACAGGTCCCAAACTGTGAAATGGGGCCAAGCCACCTCTACTTTCCTTCCTACCCCTACTGGAGTACCCCAAGGTTCCATACTTGGCCCGTTACTATTCAATATCTTTATTAATGACTTCCACAAAGCCATTCCTAACACCAAAATTGTACAATACGCTGACAATTCTACTTTGATCTGCTGTGCCTCCAACCTAACAGAGCTCCAAGCCCTAACACAAAGTGCCTTCTCAACCACTGAAAACTGAATGCTCCAAAATCATCTCTCTCTAAATGCAAACAAAATTAAAATCCTCCTTTTCTCCCCCTCTAAGTCCTCCTCTCTTGATAAAAACTCATTTCAAATTATCAGCCTTAACAACTCCACTATCGACATTGTACCCTCCGCCAAACGTCTTGGTGTTACAATTGATGACCAACTAAAATGTAATACTCATATCCAGCTAAACATAAAAAAATACACATAACACTTGGCTTACTGTATAGAAACAACCACTTCCTCTCTCCTCCCATCAGACTTACTCTTGCCTCTGCCTACCTCCTTCCCTCCTTACTGTATGGTGCTCCCCTGCTCACTAATTTATCATCCACACTTACCCCAAAACTAGAACAATGTTACAACAAAATCTCCAGATTTGCCACAAATGCCAAATCCTCCTCTCATCACTACACCTCCGCTTCACTCTCTAAACGGGCTTGAACTCCCCAGTCAACTTGACTTTCTCCAAATCACCACAGCCCACAAATTATTGTTCCATCCTACTAACTGCCCTGCTCTTTCCAATATTCTACAACCTTATACCCCCTTTAGATCCCTTAGATCTTCTCACCAAAACTTGATCACCGTACAAAAACTCAAGCGCCCAGCAGGTCAGCTTCTCTTATCCTTTACCCTAGCTAAAAAATGGAATGCCCTGCCCTCCACACTAAGAACATGTACCAACCTTAAAAACTTCAAAACCCAACTTCATTCCTACCTCTATCTAAACAGGAAATGCAACTGCACTCTTCAGCCCATACCTCTCAAGATATCTTCCACCTTCTCTCCAGGCTAACCTCTTTACCTTCCTAACCTCTTTGAAATATACTTAGCATAGGTAACTAAATAGTAAAATCTTGATTTTTATGCTATAAGCCTGTTTTTTTCCCCCTCTTGAACAAAATAGAAATTCTTAGTGTTTATTCTTGTGTAGCAACCTGTTATTTGTAATGCAAAAGTGTCTTTGAATTTTCATATAATTAAACTGTTGTTTCCTGTTGGAGCTTTTCTCCCCAGGCCTCCACTGAAAATGGGCCCCCAAGCCCAGTGGACCTCCCCGATAATCAAACTGAAATAAATAAATAAATAATGTTTGCACAATCCCCACTGCAACAGTCTTGCCAGATTATTATGCCTTTCAGTATACAGTCCTTCTGCCATTAGTTGCCATTAGTATGTCACAAACAGCAACAAGGTGTGCAACTATTTGCAAATCTGTTTTACAAAACCTAAATTTGTCTGTTTCACCCACATGTTCAATGGACTTTGTAAACCAATGTGATTGTAGCACACTATCTTGTGCCACCAGTATTAACCTTTCATCTCTTGGTTTGAATTTGCCTCTCATTCCTGCATTTGCTCCTAATCAACATGAGGTCCTTCTAGAAGTTTTCTGTACTTGCAACTATATTTATGTTTTTTCCACATCCCATGCCTCCTCATTTGCTCCTTCACCTTATATTCCTTCTTTTGTTTTTTTGGCACATTCAGTTGCTGCCTGATTTGTATCTACTTGTGGTTTGATTTCCATTCCTGCTTGACGCCGATATGCTTCTGCTAGACTAAGCAGGGATGTCATCTTAGGTTTATTCTCCTTGTGTTTCAAAATGTTCACTACATTAGGGTCCTGTGAGGTCAGCAGATACGTGTGCAGTCCCACAGTTGTAGATCTATACATTTAATCAATTTCTAGGATGCCCATCCCTCCTTCAGAACAGGAGATTATATAATCTTGGTATGCACCGATTCTTATAAATCATTTGGTGAGCATGAAGCATCCTTCTTGTTTTCCTATCTAATCTATCCAACATGTTTTGGGGCCAGTCAGTCACTCCAAAACCATAAGCTAGGACAGGAAGAGCAAATTGGTTTATAGCTTGGATTTTGTTCCTAGATGTCAATGCTGTTCTGAGGATTAATTTAAGTCTTCTAAAGTATTCCTTACTGAATTTTATTCACATTTGTTCATGTTTTATTATTGATCCTTCATCAATTCCAAAATATTTATACACTCCCTCTCGCTCAAGTTCTTTTATAGGTTCATAGGTTCATAAGTGTGTACTAGGCTAATGGCCCTGGAGCCTTTACAACCCTAGTCCAAAAAAATTGCCCAGGCACATGCCACCAGATGTTAATTCATAGTACTCCTATCCAGTAGGGTAACTGGAGTGATCTGTGGGGTGAACTTTCTGTTTCCCATTCATCCATCACATTCTTGTCCCAAACTGATGTTTTCTTGGTGCTGCAGTTTTCCTGCTTTAAAGGTTGCTTTTGCACATTTATCAAGACCAAATGACATTCTTATATCAGCTGAAAACGTTTTGACAACTTGCAGTTATACTTTCAGTTCCTCATCTGATGAGCTATACAGTTTTAAATCATCAACAAAGAGAATATGAGAAGTCTTTACACTTTGTTGTTTTTTAGCAGCTAAATTATAGCCATGGCCAAAGCTGATGAGTAGACAGCTTAATGAGTTAAGGGCAAGGCAGAATAGCAATGGTGACAGAGAGTCACCTTGGAATATCCCCCTTTTAATTTTTATTCCTGGAATAATAATTTGTCCTTTATCATGGCTTAATTGCAAAGTGATCTGCTACTGTTTCATGGTCACTGTAATGTAGTTGATCAATGCGGGTGTATCTTATACATTTTTAAGCACTCTTTTATCCATGAATGTGGGATACTATCAAATACTTTATTGCAGTCAATCCATGACATACTTATATTCTTCCCCTTTTTACAGTTCTCCACTATGACTTTATTTAACAATAAATGATTCTTTGCTCCATATGACTTTCTTTTGTTACTCTTTTGTTCTATTCCCATGATTGAGTTTTTTTCTAAATGACTATAAACTCTGTCAGCATCAGTCCAGTGTATAGTTTATAATTTTTAGTATAGTTTTCAGGTTCACTGTTAAGTAGGAGTAACGTTTTTCCTGTTGTTAGCCAGGCTGGTGTCTGTTTGGGGTGCGCATGCAAATAGTTCTTACTCACGGTTCAATCTTCATGAAAAAATGCTAATACTTTAAACCAGAAGTTAGGTACTGCATCTTGGCCTGGGGTTTTGCAATTAGAGGCTTTTCTTAACTTTGTTTCAATTTCTCTGGATGTTATTTCATCTCATTTCATATCCTGTACCTTTAAACTTCTTATTCTTTCTTTTACTTCTTCTATCCATTTAGCATCGTTGTTATGTTCCACAGGATCTTCATAGATACTTCTCCAAAATATATCTATTTCTTCTTTTTTTAGTGGTTTTCAATTCTTTTTACCTTATTTCCCAATTCTCTATAAAACTTTTTGTGGGTCATCAATAAATTGTTTATTCTGTACTTTTCCTTTATACTTATCTGCGTATCTTCTAAGTTTTTCCACCTGTGCTGAGATTTTTAGTTTGTTATTTGTGATAGTGCATGATAGAGCCTGCTCTGTTCTAATACTGCGCATTGTTTTTATCACATCTATCTTTCTCTGTTCTCTCTTCTATACTCTTCTAACTGTGACACTTCTTGCCCTAATTGCTTTATAATTTTCTCTATTCGATACTTCTATGACAGCATTCGATTTCTCCCCTTCCTTTCCCTTACTACCCTGTGTTTTTGTGGTAGAGTTTTATCAGTTATTAGTTTAGCTGCACAGTAATATATCCTGTTTACTTCTGTTATATTGCATGGATCTCTATGGACAGTCCTAATTACTGTGTTCATTTGTTTTATCAAACTTCTGACTTTTTGTTTTTTATTCAGCTGCTGTAGTTTATTTCTTTCATTGATCTTAATATGTCTGTCTATCTCTACTAATCAAGCAAGTCTTCTCTTAGCTCATTTTCTTCTAGACTGAGGGCACATTTTTAGTTTTCCATTTCCTGCGGGCATTCCATAGAAAGTTCTATTGCATCTTCCTGTGGCACCTTCTCTTCAATTTCATACTGTACCATCTGAGCTCTTTCATATTGGAACTCACTGGTCTAGCACTCCTCAACACTGACTGCATCAGAGTTTTCACAGTTTCCTGTTCCTTCCCTTGCTGTCCAACTTCAAGGGAACATTTACACTGGTTTCCTGTGGAAGTCTCCAAAATATCTTCATATGAGGTCCCTCTCACTAGGTTGAATAAGGAGAAAGTAACAGTCAGCTGCCTGTCAGGTGCCAGTATCTGCCACATAACGCACACACTCAGGTCCCTCAACAACAAGTACAAATATGACTCTGTCATTGTACATGTGCATGTGAATGACCTGAGACGTATCTCCCTGGACTACATTAAAGGAGACATTAAGGAGCTCTCGGATTATGTAGCCCAGGCAGGTATGACCTTAGCCCTGAGCAGCATCCTACCATCACCCAGAATGCTACCACAGTACAAGCAGAAAATGATTGATTTCAACAACTGGCTAAGTTTCTGGTGTCAGGGATCCAGTATCTGCCTGCCTGGGTTGACATGACTGACAGACCTTGATGCTTTGCCAGAGATGGCCTGCATCTGTCACCCCTTGGCTTCCGGATACTGGCCAAGGGTCATGCCACCCCTGTAGTGCATTTTTAGGCCATGTTTCAAAGACCAAATTACCACTGTAACAGCTACAAACAAATGCAATCTGAGGGTCATGCTGCTCAATGCTAGCAGTCTAAATAACATTGACATTTGTGCTGTAACAGAGACCTGGTTTAAAGCAACAGAAAGCACCCCTGCACTACCAAGCTATAATTCATTCCACACCTTTCGGCCCCAGAACTTGTTTCCATATTCATAAAGGATGCACACACCTCCAGACTGATAGCCCAACATAATGCATCAGAAATACTTCAGGTGCAGCTAATATTGGGTAAGACAGCAATTCAGGTTGTAGCCTGCTATAGGTCCCCAACCATGTCCCAAGACTCACACTCCATATTCCTAAGCACCTTGGAGAATATCAGGGTCCAACCTAACAGTCTTACACTGGGTGACTCCAACTACCCCTCCATTAACTGGGAAAACTACTTATGTACCAATATACTTGCCCAATGTTTCCTGGAATTCATTAATTCCAATGCCCTGGGCAAGCTCGTTCTTACCCCCACTAGAGGTAGCAACATCCTTAACCTGGTCATTGCTAGCATGGGCAACTATTGCTCTACACCATTAGTCAACTCCTCCCTGGTTAGATCCAACCACAAATTAATCACCTTGGAAATGCACATCCCTCCCACCCCGCAAAAGTAACCACCATGAAAAACTTCTCCAAAGCTAACTTTGGGCTCCTAAAAACAGAGGTGGATAACTTCATGGCACCCATGCAATTGGAGAATAGTTGCATGACCGTTGAATCATACACAATGCACTGTACAAACACATACACAAATGCATGGATCTCACCATACCAAATAGAACCAAGACACTCTCTTCCAAAAAAACTGGTGGTCCCCTGCCATAAACAAACTCTACAAAAGAAGGAGGAAACTGATATGGAATAAGATAAAGTCCCAAGATTGGAAAATCTCCCTTATCAGCGTCAACAAAAAGTTGACATCCCTCATCAAATCCTCTAAAGCTAGTTATGAAAACATGACTGCAGCAGATAGTAAAGACAACCACATGGCCTTCTATAGTTATGTAAAGAATCTCCATGGGAATACCAATATTTGTTCTGAGCTACTGCACAATGGTACCTCCTATACCGAGCCAACCGATATTGCCAATATACTGGCTGACAGATTCAATGCCAACTTTACCCCTCTTGCCCTCCCAAAGGACCAATCACAATACCAGTAGATTGCCAGGCACCCAGTATTACTGCTGCACAAGTTAAAACAGCACTGTTCAAGGCCAAGAATACAGTTTTGCTGGGACCTAACAATACCCCGGGCAGTGTTCTACATGAACTACAGAATGAACTGGCACCTCACCTGTGTGCCTGTTCAACTACAGCCTCACCTCAGGCTTTGTCCATACTAAATGACACACTTCTACAGTCATCCTGCTCCACAAAGGAGGAGCAATTACATACCCTGGGAACTATCGCCCCATTAGCCTGATGAGTTTGATATGTAAAGCTATGGAACACATCATCATGGGCCTAATAAACAAGGATATAGGGAATCTCCAAATGCTAGATCCCACACAGTTTGGTTTTGTGAAGGGTAGATCATGCCTGCTCAACCTGGCTGATTTCTTTGAGTCAGTCACCAGAGCTGTGGATGAAGGCAAGGTGGTTCATACAGCCTACCTTGATCTGGCCAAGGCCTTTGATACCATTCCCCATGCAGGAATCATAGAAAAACTCACTAAGCTCAGCATCAATCTGTATGGGTTGCAAACTGGCTAACAGATAGAACCCACAGTGTGAAAGTAGTTGACTCCAAGTCAGACTGCCAACCAGTCATGAGTGCAGTCCCACAGGGTTTGGTCCTGTGTGTTCTCCTGTTTGGTATCTACTTCTCTGAAGTCCAGGCCAACATGAAGGGACTCTGGCTGACAAAGTTCACAGACGATTGCAAGTTAGGAGCCATTATTAACTCCCCAAGTGATGATGACGTCCTATATAAAGGACTGTTGGAACTGTCTGGGTATCCTTCATGACTCTGTGTCTCTCTGAACATAAGACGCTGTAGTTACTTAGTGTAGCAATTTCAATGATACTTTAATCTTCCTTTCATGGATCTTATCTGGTTTCCTCAAAACTATTTTTTAAACTGTTGATAATGGGTGATTCCATGTGATATAAACTTCAGCATTCTCTATAATGCTTTGTTGCTCATGTTTCCAATGCTACTCAGCTACTTCAATATTGTAATGTTTGCTCAATCCCCAGCGAAACAGTGTTGCCATATTATTTTGTCTTCCAGTACATAGGCCCTCTGACATTAGTATATCACACCCAGCAACAGAATGTGCAACTGTTTACATTTCTGTTTCACAGAATCTGCATTTGTTTCTCCCAAATGTTCAATGGACTTTGTAAAACAATGTGACATAGTCCAGTATCCCGGGCCACCGATATTAACCTTTCATCTTTTGGTTTAAATTTGAGGTATAGACTAATTTTTTACATATCATTTGATAACCATGAAGCATTTTTCTTGTTTTCTCATCCAAGTGATCCAATGCCTTTTGGGGTGAGTTAATAACCCCAAAATCGTAAGTTAGAACAGGAAGAGCAAATTGGTTTATAGCTTGGACTTTGTTCCCAGATACCAAGGCTGTTTTCAGTATTAATTTTAGTCTTCGAAAATGTTCCTTACAAAGTTTGTTCACATTTGCTCATGCTTTATTGTTGATCCTTCATCATTTCCTAAATATTTACACAATTCTTCCTGCAGAAGTTGCTTTATATCACATTCCTATCCCAGTTTGATATTTTATAGGTGTGCAGCTTTCCTGCTTTAAATGTTTGCACATTTATCAGAACAAAATGGCATTCTTATATCATCTGAGAAATATTTTCCCACTTAAAGTTATGCCTTCAGCTCCTCATCTGATGAACTATACAGTTTTAAATCATCCAGAAATCGAGCATGAGAAGTCTTTACACTTTGTTGTTTTTTCCATGAATCAAACTGTAAGCATGATGTAATATGTTAAGTAGGCAGCATAATAGGTTAAAGGCAAGACAAAGGAGCAGCGGTGACAAAGATTCACCCTGAAATACCCCCCTTTGAATTTTTATCCCTGGGATAATAATGTGTCCTTTATGATGGCTAACATATGATAATCGTGTCGATGTAACATTTATAATGTTTAGTGCGATGCTCACATATGACAAACATACTGGCAAACAATTTACAAACACTCTGCCTCACTAAATTGGAACAAACTAACTCTCCATATTAGATCCAACCTTTCCTTTCCCTGTTTTAAAAAGGAGCTTAAATCACACCTACTAAACTTGAAATTATGCCGTTGCCTTGACCACACATAGTCTTAGTCTGTCCTACTGTATAACCTGTTGCTTCTCCTAACTTTGTTTGTCTGTTAGTAACTTCTGCTTAAACTAACCTCCTAAACCATCAGCTCTACTACTATAGCCCCTCTTTTCTCTCCCCCCTCCCATTCTCCATGCTATTTATCTTTCCCCACCACTTCTTATCCGTTTCTGTATATTTCCCTTTTTTCGAATGATTACCTTTTTGTTTTTACTCTTATATGTAGTAAATGCAGACCACTGCTATATGTGCAACCCTTAATGTACATATGTTTTTCTTTTATTTTTCTCTTTATAATTAATTTTGTATTTGCATTGTTATTTTTAATAGTTTTTGTTCTGTATGTTTATCTTTGCTTATATTTGCTGGGGCTCTTTCCCCTTGGGTCTCCACTGAAATGGGTTGCTTACTACTACTGCAATGCAAATAGTTAATAACCTTATCTTCTTTATAATTATTTTGTGTTGTGATTGTTATTTAATGTTTGTATATCGTCACTTCATCTTTATTTATGTTTGCTGGGGATTTTCCCTGCCGGTCTCCAGTGAAAATGGGTTTGTTTGCAAACTCAGTTGGACTAACCCGGTTAACAAATGTGAAATAAATGTGAAATAAATAAATAAATGACTCAGTGTAACATTTATAGTGTCTATCGAGATGCTCATATATGACACAGTGTAACATTTATAATATTGACTGAGATGCTCACATATGATGCAGTTTAACAATTATAGTGTTTATCGAGATGCCCACATATCACACAGTATAACATCAATAGTGTTTATCGAGATGCTCACATATGACACAGTGTAACATTTATAATGTTGACTGAGATGCTCACATATGATGCAGTTTAACAATTATAGTGTTTATCGAGATGCTCACATATCACACAGTATAACATCAATAGTGTTTATCGAGATGCTCACATATGACACAGTGTAACATTTATAATGTTGACTGAGATGCTCACATATGACACAGTGTAACATTTATAATATTGACTGAGATGCTCACATATGACACAGTGTAACATTTATAATGTTGACTGAGATGCTCACATATGACACAGTGTAACATTTATAATATTGACTGAAATGCTCACTTATGACACAGTGTAACATTTATAATGTTGACTGAGATGCTCACATATGACACAGTGTAACATTTATAATATTGACTGAAATGCTCACTTATGACACAGTGTAACATTTATAATATTGACTAAGATGCTCACATATGACACAGTGTAACATTTATAATGTTTAACAGGATGTTCACATATGACACAGTGTAACATTTAAAATAATGACTGAGATGCTCACATATGGCACAGTGTAACATTTACAATGTTTAACAGGATGTTCACATATGACACAGTGTAACATTTAAAATAATGACTGAGATGCTCACATATGACACAGTGTAACATTTATAATGTTTATAAGGATGTTCACATATGACACACTGTAACATTTATAATATTGACTGAGATGCTCACATATGACAGTGTAACATTTATAGTGTTTATCGAGATGCTCACATATGATGCAGTGTAACATCTATTGTGTTTATCAAGATGCTCACATAGGATGCAGTGTAACATTTATAATATTGACCGAGATGCTCACTTATGACACAGTGTAACATTTATAATATTGACTGAGATGCTCACATATGACACAGTGTAACATTTATAATATTGACTGAGATGCTCACTTATGACACAGTGTAACATTTATAATATTGACTGAGATGCTCACATATGACACAGTGTAACATTTATAATATTGACTGAGATGCTCACATATGACACAGTGTAACATTTATAATGTTTATCGAGGTGCTCACATATGACACAGTGTAACATTTATAATATTGACTGAGATGCTCAGATATGACACAGTTTAACATTTATAATATTGACTGAGATGCTCACATATGATGCAGTGTAACATCTATAGTGTTTATCGAGATGCTCACATATGATGCAGTGTAACATTTATAATATTGACTGAGATGCTCACATATGACACAGCGTAACATTTATAATGTTTATCAAGATGCTCACATATTGACTGAGATGCTCACATATGACACAGTGTAACATTTATAGTGTTTATAGAGATGCTCACAAATGACACAGTGTAACATTTATGATGTTTATTGAGATGCTCACATATGGGGGGCCATGGTGGTGCAGCAGTTAGCATTGCCACCTCACAACAAGAAATTCTCCGGTTTGATCTTTGGCTGGGGTGCCTTCTGTACAGAGTCTGTATGTCCTCCCTGTGGTCATGTGGGTTTCCTCCAGGTGCTCCAGTTTCCTCCTACATCACAAAGATTGGTAGGTGGATTGGATACTCTAAAATTGGCCCTAGGCATGAGTGCATGCGTGTGTGTGCCTTCCGTGGAACGTTGGACATCGGGCTGGCAACTCGACACTGTAAAACTCCACTGCCAATCATGAGTGGACAGGTGATCCATTGTGGCAACCCCTAACCAGGAAGAACAAAAGAAGAAGAAGATTGAGATGCTCACATATGACACAGTGTAACATTTATAAGGTTTATCCACATAATCACAAATAGCACAAACAGTATGAATCTGTAACCAGCCTCCAGTATGTCTTTACTATGACTGCCAAGTACTGCAAGTGATATAATGTCAAAGACAATACACAGTAACTTTACAGCCCATTCCTAAAGCTATTTTATGTTACAGAAAGGTAGTACTGATGTCAGTCTTAATATGAACTATCACTAATCATCCACAAGGACTCTATAATTGTTATATTGCTATTTTCCCAAAATAATGTTTATAGATTTAGGGCACATTAACCGAAGAATAAACACCACTGCCTTACCCTTTAGAAAGCATGATGTTCCCCAATGTACAGCATGCTGCCATGTCCATCTGCTCATTACTGCTCAATGTCCATATGGATGCAAATAAAGCTAACGCATCTGGATGCACATAAGGCCTTTTTAAATGTAGCCGTGCATCGGAAAGCTCTTATAACTTCTGTCAGCCTTGGTATTGTAACAAGGGGCCTGGTAGCTGAAAAATTTAAAAGGAGGGGCCTGGGAGATGAACTGTTTGCAGGCTGCCTGTGTCCATTAGTGGCAGAGATACTAAACCAGGGGTAAATTTCTGGTTCTACATCCAGCTGTCCAAGTTACACTTCAGTTTGGTTTAATCTTCTTCACAGAGGTGAATATCCTATTGCAAAGAAGTGGTTGTATTTGGGAAACTACCTGTCTTTCCAGCAGATCCTATTTAAATCACAGACAAGGTTTAAGTCTTTAGAACAGATATTTCTTTTGCTGTTTGTTTTGTGGATATGCAGGAGGTTAATGAGAGTGGAGTCTGATGATGTTTTATATGCCGAGCATAGCTCTCCCCTCAACAGACTCTAGGAATCAGAATACAGTCATAGGGCTTTGATGCGATCTGAATAGGCCACATTACTTACACTCTGCATTCTTTTAGTAAGGAACTTCTGTTGACTCCCGGTCTGACATTACAATGGTTGAATATGCCTGGTTAGGTACATACCAAATGTGGCAAATTATTCATTGATAGCCCTGATGAGTGCCAAATACAGTGGAACAATGACTTCCTTGGAACTAGATGACACACCCCCAAGAGTCAACCCAATAGTCAGGGACTTGGGGACACACATAACCAGTAATCTAGCTGTTGCCAGCATATGTTTACAGTAGCAAGGAAATAATTCTATGTTGTGCAGCTTATAAACAAAGGTATAGCATATAGTTACAAGGACGTCACTGTTCCAGTTTATTCAGCATTCAACAGACTTATCATCCCCCCTTTGGTATGTACATAACCAGGCACATCCAACAACTGGAATGTCCACAGAGGTTCCTCACTAAAAGAATAGAGGACATAAGTAACATGTGCTATGCAGACCACCCCATAGCCCTATCCCTGTAGTCTATCTCCTACAGGCTGTTAAGGGGAAGATCTATGCCTGTCAAATGAGACATCAACAGATGCCACTCTGACAGACCTCCTGTATATCCACAAAATAAACAGAAGCAGAATTATCCATTATAAAGACTTAAACCTTGCGTGTGATATAAAGAGAACTTGCTGGAGAGACAGGTGTGTATCCCAGAGACAATTTCTTCTCTGGAACAGGCTCCCCATCCATGTAGAGCAGAGTTCTTCCTTAACCCAATTTAAGTGTAACTTGAACAATTAGATAGACAACAGGAAAATCATCCCTGGTTTGGCACCTGTGTCTCTAATGGACACAGGCAACCTGTAAATGGTTCATCTCCCAGGCCCCTGCTTGTAAATGTTTCATCTCCCAAGCCACTACTTGCACTTATCGAAAGCACCAGAACTTGTCAGAGATTTGGCATGCATGGCTAGACTTAAAAAGGCCCTTGTGGTCATTAACCTAGTGCACACTTATAGACCTATTAAGAGAGAGCATTGAGGGACAATTCCCTAATGATAACTGTGGCAGTTATATTTGATGGTATTTCCTGAGGAGACTGAGTGGTAAAGTTAGAGATGAATTTGCCTGCCACTAGGTTTGCTATATCTTCTGACTCAATATAGATGTTAACAATTAGCATTGCACACAATTGTATATTGCCTTTAAGGTTGTGGACATAGCTAAAGAATACTGTGTGGTTATCCTTGGCCTGAGTGGCCCAATTTACCTCAAACTTGCCTTTGTCTGGATTTATGTGTCCTCTGAGCTGTTCATTTAGTTTGATGAGAGTGCTTTTTTCCTGCTGGGTGCTACACCTCCTATTTTTACTATGATTTTCTTCCTTCTGTTATTCAGCTTATTGATGTTGTGATCCTGCCAGGGTGGCTTGTTTTTCTGAGTTAGTTCTGTACATATTCCTGGTGGGTACAAATGCCTCTTTGCAGCAATTAGCATGCTTCAGTTGGGTTTCTGTGAACAGTTCCACACAGGTAAAAGTGTTCTCAAGGTTTGGGGAGGGCTTGAAATTTTGCCAGGATATTGTTTAATAGTAGGGAGTTAGTCTTATTATAGTTCCTGAATGTTCATGTGTTAGCTGGGATTCTGGGTTTTATTTTTACTTCAAGGAAGACCTTTTTGTGATCTGACCTGAAGAGAGAAGATATTGCACCAGGGGTTGTGCAGTTTTCTCCCATATTAGTGAGGAACAGATCAAATATGTTTGCACCCCTGGTTAGCATATTTACAATGTGGTCCAGGAAGTTTGTATTTAGAAAATTCAGGAATCTCTGTACCTACATGCTTAATAGTGGGGTAATTAAAGTCACCCAATAATTTGGTATTGTGTTGGATGGTGAATGTTTCCAGTAAGCTTAAATACATGTTATGGCTTTCCTGTGTCATAGAGAGGGACCTATTGTTTACAAGGAAGTGGTATGGGATTCTGCCTATGGTGATTTAAACATGGAGAAGCTCAAGTGTGTGAACCTACTAACAAACCTTGAGGTATATTTATTTTGAATGTAAATCAAAACATCTACACCTTTAGTTCATGCCTGTGTACGAGCTGATCTAAATGCACGGAAGGCATTATAGCCTCGCATTGATGTCAGGTCAGTTTTGATACAACTCATGGAAACATGTATTTCCTCCCTCCCTTCCTTTCTCTCCCATCTCTCACTTCCCTGTTTCTAGAATACTTCTCTGTGCTTGAGATTACTCTCTTTTAACAATCCCATGTCACACAATTAGCATAGTGTTTAAAATCTGCTCATATCATGCACCAAAAGCCTGAAACTATGTTCCACACAAAATCAGAAATGTTCCAACCCTAGCTTCTTTCTTTTCTGTAGTCAAAAATCATCCAAGGTCATTAACTTAAATTAGTTGCTATTCATACACTATATATATTTGAGGAATACTTGCCCAGCTTGCAGCTTATAACACTGATTGCAGTTGTTTGCAGTCTATTTCACTATGCTTTTTGTAATGTTCTTACTTACTATCAGCCTGTAATTTAGATATTAGTAATGAGCTCCAACTTATAAGAGCTCTGTTATATATTGTGCAGCGGCATCAAATTTACCTACCGCTTAACTCCTACTTATAAAAACATTCTGATATAATGTGCAGCGACATTAGCTGTACTCACTGCGTAAATCTTAAATGTCAAGCTGTTGTATGCCTATTAGTGTTGTCTGCTGTTTATGGTGACTTTTAGATATTTTCATCTTTGGATATAATAGTTTTTTAATATCATTTTAGTGTCTGTAATCAATGTGAATTTCTATTATGTTTACATACCTATTTATTGTGCTGGAGATTGTATACATATCTTACTAAGCTGTAGTTGTGACTGTATTTTATTCTTTAAATGCTACTTCTTGAACTTTACTTTTTTCAATGTTTATAATTATTTTAACCTTTATGTCTTACCTTGTTTATTTATTGCAAGCCCTGTTAAAGCAATCATCGTGATTCTGCACTTCATTAGTTATAATTCCATTCAACTACATTTATCACATGGATGTCTTTATCTAGTAAAAGGAAAATATCTATGGCGTATGTTTGTATTTATGTTTCTTGCCATATGTTTTGTTTGTACTCTTGTATTTGAACTTGCCTTGGAGAGCAGACTACAGGACCCCCCCATGCCCGGTATTCACTATTGGTGCTTTTTTATTCTGTTAGTCTACTGCCTTCCTTAGTCTGTTTCCATTAGGGATTGTCCTATAGTCTTTTAGCTCTTTCCCTACTTGTTGGTAAAGTACTATACTATTTTTGTTAAACAGTTCTCAGTATTGCTGGATTACCTGTATTTTCTTCTCATTATCTGGTTAAATCACAGTGGTTGATTGTTCCTGGCTGTGCAGTCGTGGCCTCAGCTCTGCTGCTCCATTTACCCACTCTATACTCGGGCTCACTATGCTCCCCTACCCTGCCCTCATTCCCACCCTCCCCAGATGAATTACATTTCTTCCAACCCTAGTCACTCCTACTCTATTCTCTAACCAATCAATATGTTCCTATGCTTACCTTTTGTACTTTCTCTGTCTTATCCTACTTACCTTCTCTAACTCCACCATCTTATTTGCATTTCTACTTACTTACCATTTGTATACATTTTATCTTATTTCTAGTTCCACCCACCTGCTTTATTTTTTTTTACTTTACCTGCACTCTGCTATACAAATTCCTTTTCCTCTAACTTATTTTCCCTATCACCCAATTCTCCTTTAGATTATTATCTATATTCTTATATTTATTCCTTTGATACTTTGCATACATAAACATCTATCAATACTATTTATCGTATAATGTTTCCACTTCACATCATATTAATCACTTTTCTATTTACTCCTGCTTACTTAACAAGCTTTCAATTTGTATTAATCTCTCCTCAACATCTTCACAAATCTACTACTTACTTTCTACACTTAGATATCAATTCTCATTTTATTTCTTCAACTATTGTTAACATTACAGATTTCCATCAAATAACCTATAGACTATATCACCTTAAACATAGCCCAATAACTAACTCTTTAAAAGATCACATACATATATCCATATCCTTGCAGACACTGGTAACAATTGCTATGAAACGGATTATTAGCAATGATATTCATCCTAATCTAAGTCCTCAATACATATACCACATCTCTGCCTAAAGGACTAGGATTTTATGATCTCCACGTAAACCCTCTGATTTGTTACTCCTAAATCAGAACCTTAGAAGCATTGTCAATAAAGTCCATAGAATGCATGCCACCCTTTCCCATTACTCTCCTGACAGTGCTTTCTTGACTGAAACTTGGTTAAAAGCACACATTTCTGATAATGAAATCACTTCACGAGCGTACAACATAGTCAGAGCAGACAGAAATGGGAAAAGAGGTGGTGGTGTAGCCATTTTATTTAAGAGTACTCTTACATTGTTACCATTTAATCTTCATATTTCTAACAGGTTACCCAAAGAAAGTTAATTACCATTATAGCTACTTATGTCCCAGCAGGCAATAACATCTCTACGATAGAACACATTCTCTAGTCTATAACAAAATCTGTAACTCAAGTAACTATTATTATGGGTGAATTAAATATTGACTGCACAACCTGTAATTCGCATAACTCTAGCAATCACATCAGCCTTTTCACCTTCACACAACCTATCCAATCTCCTACAAGGATAGACAAAAATTCTAACTGGCAATCAATACGTGATTGGACTTTAACAAACAAACCTAATCTTTGCCAGTATACTGGATGTCTACCTGACAGTCTCAGTGACCATATGCCAACTTATCTATTAATCCTATTAAACTTACTACTTTCTGACAAATACATAGTAACAGAAACTTTAAACCCCAAGAACTGATGGACACCCTTAAGAAATGTGACTGGTACATTCTTAAGGACTACCACTTAATGCCACAGGTGAACATTTCAGCAATTTATTCCTTGATATTATCAACAGATTGGCTCCTCCTAAGACTGTTCGGACTAAGGCCCCATATACAACATGGCTAACTAATGAAACAAAGAACTATCTTATGCAAAGGGACAAGGCTTGGCAAAATTGGCACTCCAGTAAATCCACAAGTAGCCATTTAGTTTGTGTCTTTGTGTCTTTTGGCTTTTCCCAGTTAGGGGTCGCCACAGTGGAACTCCGGTCCGCTAATGATTGGCAGTAGAGTTTTACGTGCTGGCTTGCTGGGCCTAACGCACAACCTTCAACGAAGGAATGCCCATTCACACATGTCGTCACACAGAAGATGCTCTAACGGGCAACATCTAACTGTGAGGCGACACCACTACCACAGCACCACCACTGCAGATATAATTATATTCCAACAAATTAGGAATAAGGCTAAATATCATATCAGTCTAGACAAAATACATTTTTACCATAACTTATAACAGAAGTACCAACATAACCCCTCAAAATTGTGGAGTACCATTAATATTATTCTTCACCAAGGACAAACAGCTACCCCTTCTCCTAATATACCACATTGCTCTGGTATTGTCGCTGAAGAATTTAATAAATTCTTCACAGAAAGTATACTATCTCTAACCAAAAATATTAAACTTGTTCCACCATTAACTCCCAAATTTTATAATCTGAATAATATATGCTTCTCTTTCCAGCCCATCTCCACAGTTGCCATAGAGAAATTATTCAGGAAACTCAAAACCACTTCTATTGCAGCTGATAAGCTTCCAACAGAATACTTAAAATTGGAAGCTGAAGGTATTTCCTATTCTGTGGCTATTCTTATCAGTAGGTCTGTAGCAGAACAATATGTTCCAGCAATTTGGAATGTTATTCACATTATCCCCCTACACAAAGGTGGAAGTTCAGCTGAGCTCACCAGTTATAGACCTATTGCCATCCTCTCTCCCCTATCAAACTCCTTGAAAGATTCATTGACTCACAACTGCTCCAGTATCTTGCCACCAATAGTCTACTTGCAAACTCCCAACATGGTTTCAACTCCTGTCATAGTACCACAGTAGCAGTTCTTAACTTTACAAATACCATTAACCAATTTAGAAATGAGGGTAAAATAGTATCTGCAGTCTTTCTGGACATCTCCAAAGCCTTTCATACAGTTTCCCACATCAAAATTATCTGTTCTTTCCAAACTGAATCTAAACCCCTCGCTGCTTCAGTGGTTCCAAAGCTATCTAGATGGCCACCAACAATCTGCAAAATGGCAACAGGTCCTCTCCCCCCATCTCCCTGTCTCATTAGGTGTTCCACAGGGTTCACTATTCTTTAGCATTTTTACAAATGACCTTAATACCACGTCCCCATCAACTTCATTTTCTTCAATATGCTGATGACTCAATATTTATTTGTGCTGTATCTACTCTAAACTGTCTTCAAGACATAACCCAAAAGTCCTTCTCTGACACTGAACTATGGCTAACAAACCATCAACTCATACTTAATCCCAATAAAACAGCACTTATGATCTTTCAACGCACAAAATCCTCTCTTCCCCTAACTTCTTTCTTCATCACTGCCTGTAACAATACAATAATCACTCCTACATCACAAACAAATCTGTTAGGTGTTACAATTGATAGTAACCTAAGAGTTTGCCTATATATAGCAGAAACAATTAAAAAGTTCATAAAAAGATGGGTGCTTTATATCGAAACAAGAAGTATCTAACTAATGCTTCCAGGGTAGCTATTTCTAGAACCCTCCTCCTTTCAACTCTCTTACATGCATCCCCAATTTTCAGCAACCTTAAAAAGGCTGACTTAAAGAAACTTGAAACTTGTTATAATAAAATAGCTAAATTTGCCAGTGACAGTGTACATTACACCCACCATTGTCACACCCTAAAAAAGCTGTCTTGGCTTGAACTATCACAACTATTATCCTACAATCAACTAATTTTGCCACACAAACTGTTTTATTGGTCCAACAAAACTCCTGCTTTACTAAACATTCTCCAGCCTCATACTACCAACTGTAATCTATAATCAAATATTTCACTATTACACGTGTGCAAGTCCTGCAATATGACAGGTGACTACCTATTTTCAGACCAAGCAGCCAAAAAATGGAACATGCTTCCTCATTCCATTAGAGCCATTTTCAATATAAACCAGTTTAAAGCTGCTCTTAAAAGCTTTTTTAATACTTCTTGGCTTTGCACCTGTTCTAGTCCAGGCTATGTTGATATATGAATACCTGCACATATTGTTCCTTCTGTCCTAACTGCTTCTAAATTTCAGCTCTTTTTATTCATGCACTTTTTTCCCTGCTTGCTAATATTTACCTTAAGTTTTCTTTTCAGTTGTCAGGATAGTTTGATATTTGCTTATGTTGTACAGTTTGCACTGTCTCTATTTCTTACATTGTAAAATAGAACTATTCTTTGTTCAAATTGTAAATAAGTTAGCTGTAATTTACAATATATCTATTTTATGTATTGTCATACTTAGATTATATTTTTATATATATCTTATTAATTTTTATTGTTTTGTTAATGTGGAGCTTTTCTCCCTGGGCATCCGCTGAAAATGGTTATTTATCCCAGTTGGACTTTCCTGCTAAATAAATGTAAAATCAATAAATAAATAAATAAAATAAAGCTGACATTTGCCTATTACTTCCAATATGAATAAGTTCCTTACAGATCTGATGGTTACATCTGTCAAACTATTATGAATGTTCCTACACTGCTCAGTTATTTTGTTGCATATATTGTTCTTTTCTGTTTGGTGGTATTGCGTATTATATGTCTTTGCTTTTCATTTAATAGTTTTATGCATGTTTGTTTAGTGTTGTTGTAACTATGTCATGGCTAAAGAATGGTTTTTTTTTTTTTTTTGGTCCAGTTCACTTACCTCCCTAAATTAATTAAAATAAAACAGTTTTTTTGCGAAAAAAAACAGGATGACAAGTTTTGTAGAGAGAATGCAGTTTCATACCTCTAAACCTACAGATGTTGAAAATAGGATCAAAGGCCCTTGAAAAATGGGAACATCCAGCAAGAAATCTGGGAATCTAATTAGAATAGAAAATTCAGTATCAAGTAATGCATAACTGTTACCATTTCCACTAGGAATGCGGTATACTATTCAAAAACATGTTTAAAAACAGAGTGACAACAATGACAGAAAAATATAAGCACTTTATCAAAGAGACAGTGTAAAATATCTACCCTTTAATGAACTGTACCACAAAATTCTTCCATACAAGGTCATTTATTTTTGGTTCTGAAAAAGACAGTTGTAAGATGTGAGTCCTTTTTGCTTAAATTATTGCTGTCACCAGTATCTTGGTCATGTAGTGTGATTTTCAGTTCACTAGACAAGTTCATAAATCATGTGATGATTGGAAATTAGAAAATTGTATGAAGGGGTAAATCAAGCCTGAAAATAGGGGCATACCTCCAAAATAGGGACATCATAAATCAGGCTTGAAAACAGGAACATTCCTCCAAAACTGGGACAGTTGAAAGGTGTGCATGGTAATACGTTTCCAGATAATAGGTAAGTTACCTGTAGTGCAAGACCTGTAAGATGGGTTTTGCATATCTGCTGTCACTGGCGGGTATCATATCCAGCAGTTAGGTTTTGTGCAGGTGTGTTTTCCAAAGGCATGGTCACCTTCGATCGCAGAAAATTTCCTTGAGACATTGTGTTTTGAGACAACCATGAAATACAAAAGAGATGTAAATTAAAGCCAGTTGGAACACATTTTTCTATAGCATATTCCATTATTCTACATTTCATTTTTACTTGAATTACAACTATATTCACTACAGCTTTCTGGATATAGAAAATTGCACAATTATGCTGCTAGGAAGTAATTCATATGGGTGGTACAGTAGAACTAGCAAGGAGAAGTTGATATTGTGTATCACTTTCTGCAGTTCTCAATTGTAACAAACTTTTACATCAGTGTATTATTCAAAATATGTCATTTAATCACAAAGGCCTTTGTATAATTCACTGACATTTGGCCATAGATTCATTTTACTGGCAAAGAAATCAGGTGATGCACATTATCAAAACAGCGATTGACTGAAAGCACATGGCTGAAAAGTCATTTTATTGATAAAGGTCTACACAACGTGTATACTTTAGAAAGCTTTTTGCACGGGGTAAACACCCTGATTGCTCTGTACCCACCCAAACTAATATTCTAATTCCATGGTTGCAAGCATGTGGAAAAAAGTACAACACACAATGAATCATCACTGCCTCACAAACACAAATATCTATAGATCCAAGGGTACAATATTATAATTCTCATTGTCAACACACATAAAAACCATCTAAATGACTTCCCTTACAACTCCCAAAATCAAAGATTATTAAAACAAAACATCTATAGACTTTTATCTTTTTTGATAAAATGAATTTTCAATCAAATGTACTTTTGGTGAAATTTAGTTTCATCATTTTTACTACATGAAGTCTGTGTAAGTAAAATGGATCTGCAATCAAATGTCACACAACCATTTGTACATAGCTGTTTTATCCACATAATAAAGAATAAATAAAATAATTTTAAAACAGTTCTTGGCAGATATCTTGGACAGTCAGCATTAGTAATCTCAAGATAATGAACATTGGACAGGACGCTTTGCTGATATCAGATGCTGGAACTGTGAGAAAGACTGATTCAGGAGCAAATGCAATTAGCAGTTCTAAGAGCACATGCCTTTATCAAAAACTGTCTTTCAGATTGATTCTCATACAGCAGTTTGGGAAGGTGATACATTTTTATTGGTTTTCACATTTATAGTCAAGCATGTCAGAAGAAAATAAACTGCCAGTGAAAATGAACTGGCCATTTATGTGGTGGACAAAATGTTCAACTTATTGTGTTGTGTATTTTATATACTTACAGACAAAAAAACTGCTTGGGTCTCTGTCATGAGGGCCACACAGTGGTATCTTAATATTTTAGGGACTGCCCATATAGTGCAGAAAATGAAAATGTAGACAGAAGGGCAAAAATTAAGTCTGGAGTAGAAACCATTTGTAACTGGTTTAGTCCATCACACGTCTGCATAACAGACTGGAAAATTCTGAAATACTTGAGATGCTCTGATTGAATAAAACTGAACAACACTTGCATTAAAAGCAGAAATGGCATTCATGAACCAAAAACTTGCTGTTTCTCTAGCCATGGATATGTCTTAACTTATTGAAAAGTTTCCAGTATTTCTCAGTGAAAAGGAAATTGCTACAGCTTCTGTGGGATCACGGGCTTAATCAGAGAGAACAAAAACGTTGACAAAAGATTGATGAAATGAAACTGATGACTTAAGCCTCTCTTCTCAAGATGAAGGAAAAACTGCAGGGGAATCACTGATTGGAAGCAAAGAACAGGATTAATGTAATTTTCAGTGGACTCTGCTTGCTTTGAAACAGCAAGCGATTTGAGTTTAAAGATTTCCTTTGGACAGGACTCTACAACAGAATGCAGAGCATTACTGTTTTCAATCTACTCACTAAAGATTAGAAGCCCAGAGCTACAGAAGTGGAATTAAGTGAAACAATTCTGAGTTTAGCAATGTTTCTTGTACGGATAGTTAAGATGCCAAGTATGTTTAATGCAGCCTAGGGGGTTATGTGACCTTGTATTAACTCTGTTAAATCAGCTATGTGGCTAAAGCATCTACATTGTACAGTGGCAACAAAGTAGCAAACTGTGACTGAACTCCACACAGAATCACTGAGTGTTAACTCCACCTGTATGATAACTAGAACAAGGGATATACAGCTCTTTGGTATACGTGAACTTCGTTACTACCCCATACAATGGATGCTGCTTGGCTTACTTGTAGGGTCATGAAAATACAGGTACAACAAATGATTAGGTTAATGTTATAACAGATATTATGTGGAATAAAATGCCACATTTATTTCTGGGGAAAGGTATTTAGATATAGTGCAGCATAAGAATAACTATATCTAAACCAGGAATGTTGAATGACTTAAAATGAAACACAGAACAAATCCTGTGGAACAGTAACAGGCCACCAGATTCTGACTGTACTAGCTTAGGTACGGGATCTAAATACAGGCTGAAAAGTAGGCATACCCCAGGTGATATTGGGACTTTAGTCACTCCAACTACTTAATTTCTAGATATTTCTAGTATCCCCATGCATGTTGGCAAGACTTTTCAGAGTTAATGGTTCTGTAAAGCTTAAGAAGGTTACATGCATAGTGTGGACTGACAATGGAACAATAAATAGTTTGACCATGACTTAGGAATGGTGAAACAATGCTGGTTCATGTTTAAGTCACCTGCACTCCAGCAGTTTAATATAAATTATTGGAAAGGGGACTAGGCATACATAGTGGTGACAGAGTCATAAGGATGGCCTGCAGACACCCATCAGTAAAACTGATACATTTCAGGGGGAAGGCTGGCTAGGGTAAACAAATGATGGGTGTGAATGGAGACAAAGAATGCTTGTTTGAAAGGCAGTCAGCCATTGGAAACTGGGCCAGCACTGTGTTGATGTAAACCCAGTCACATAATCACAAGGCCAAGAAGGAGACAGCAGCTGCAACAAAATACAGAAAGTTATAATTAACTTTTTTTCTAAAAACAAAAGTATCAGTATATTACCAGGGGGAGTCTTGGAAATGATCAAGGGTAAAGGCTGCATTGATTGGCATATTTATTAATTGGCTGGATTCAGCTTATCACAGATGATCTTCTCTGGTGACCCAAGATCACCTGGTTGCAAAAGTAGCCTGTAATACATTTTTAAAAGTCTGTGTGGTGTGTGTGTGCGTGTCTGTGTGTGTGTGTGTGTGTGTGTGTGTGTGTGTGTGTGTGTGTGTGTGTGTGTGTGTGTGTGTGTGTGTGTGTGTGTGTGTGTGTGTGTGTGTGTGTGTGTGTGTGTGTGTGTGTTTTGTTGATATAATCTGTATTCCCCAATTCTTAACTAACTTCAAAAGTTCAACTGTCAGTGCCAATTTCAATTCTAGTTCACTTTCCATAAATATTCATTTACTTAGTTTGCCTCACAAAGTGTATTAATTTAAATGTGGTACAATTTGCATTCAAGCAATTCAGGAGCAAGATCCTGAAAAAGCAGTGAAATGATGACATTGAATAACATTCTGAAATGTGAAATGCAGCAAAAAAAAAAAAAGAGTTTGAAAGCATCGTAGCACATTCAGCACACAATATTGAACAGCTCCGTGTTTGTGCAATATGCCATACCACTCTCAGAAAAGGGCCAGGCTTTGTGATGAATGCCAAAAAAAAGGGTGAAGACATTTGACTAAATCCTCTGATTGTGTGTGTGTGTGTGTGTGTGTGTGTGTGTGTGTGTGTGTGTGTGTGTGTGTGTGTGTGTGTGTGTGTGTGTGTGTGTGTGTGTGTGTGTGTGTGTGTGTGTGTGTGTGTGTGTGTGTGTGTTACAATATTTTAATAAGGTAAAAAGTGTAAGCATGACCATATTTGAGCCAAAAATGTTCACAAAACACTTATCAACTGGGATCTTGGCCTACACCCTTATCTTAAAAAAGACAGAATCAGAGACTGAGTGTGCAGTCCTGCAGACAATAAGAAATACATGTCAGACTTACTAATCTTTCCAGATAGCCAAGCTTTTCACTCTGTCATGAAGAGTGATTCATGCTATGAAGGAAATTCAATTATCTTGCTTTGATCCATAATCTCATCAGCTTGGGCTTTACAAAATCTAATTACCATAAGTGTAGAGGGGAACAGAAATTGACCAGTAAATGGAAAGCTTCTTCCTGTAACCTGGCCTTCACTTCAACATCAGTCTGGGACTTCTCCAATACTGCTGCTATTGTACGCTTCTTTTGGTCACTCCTTCTCAGTCTTCTCTAGCCACACTCATGGACAAGTCCCCAAGATACTTAAATTCCCCCAGCTGTGGTAGGTGCTTGCAGCTCTTACCTGCAAGAGAAAAGCTACACGATAGAAACACTGCCTTCTGATTAGGAGGAAATGTGATTCATCCCAGCTGCTTCACACTTAGCAGAACATTGATCCTGTCTGCACTGTAGGTCATAGTCACTTGAGGTTAACATAATAACATCTATACACAACAAATATACTACCTTCTTGGATCCCAGATGATGTACTCTAGATGTTGGCTACTCCTTAATATCCCATCTGTGAAGATCACAAGCAAAAGGGGAGACAAGACACACCTGGAGTGGATGGCTTTGCCCACTTGAATATGTTCAACTTAATGCTGAGAATGTAGACATAATTTTCACCCTTCAAATATACGAACTGAATGACATGCAGCAGGGGACCTGGGACCCCGTCATGTTGTACTACTTCCCACAAGAAATTCCAGAGTACCTGCTGTATGTCTTCTGCATTTCAACTAAGTCCATCATACAGAAAAGATTGGCAAACTCCCATGGCCACACTAATTTATGTGGAAGGTCAAAGGGTCAATTCACTGTTGTAAAGCAAGTAGAGAATCATTAGAACTCCTCATGATTCAAAAGACTGACTGTCAATGAAGTCTCCATTCCAGCACCATGCTTTTCCATGTAGGCTAAGAAGTGTTATCTCTTTATCAATGTAACATACCATTTTGTACACTTTTTTGAAAAGGGAAACAGTCACCTCAGTATGCCAATCCAGGTCTTCACCAACACCATCATCATCATCAAGATCATCATTGACATCCTTATTCCTATTTTCTAAATATGGGTGGGGTGTTGCGTCCACTGTCACCACCTCTCTGTCTCAATTCAGATCCACTTTCCCACCTTCTTTGATAGTCATGCCTGACTGTCACCGGTCTTCTCTCACACAATTCATCAGTCTCTTGGATGGCCTCACTTCCTTTTGACAGTCCCAAATCATTTTCACAAGATTGTCTTCTGCTTTCCTGCATGTGTGCCCACGCCACTGTAATCTCTTCTTTTTGACCTTCTCTGCAATTGGAGCTACTTTGTCTTCTTTTCTGGTGTCCTCATTCATTTGTCTGCTCCACAGTGTGCATTCTAGCACCTGTCTCAGGCACTTCATCTCCATCACCTCGAGCTTCCTCAACTGTTCTGCCTTCATTGTCAAGGTTTCTGTATCACTCAGTGGTACTGGTCTCACCACTGTTTTGTACACCTTACTTTCCAGATTATTTGGCATTCTTCTGTCATACACTACCCCTGACAATCTATATCATTTGTTTGCAGTCCCTCTGATTCTAGCTCTGACTTCCTCATTCAGACTTCCTTTCTCCTTTCTGCCCCTCCCAGGTATGTGAAGCTGTTAACTTGTTCCACTGTTTTCCCATCCATTTCAGTTTGTGGCTTCTTCTGATTTTACTCATTTGCTGTCATTACAGCTGTCATATCTGTACTCACTTTCATCCCATTCGTCTTCAGTTTTGCATTTCAATCCCCTTATCATTTGCTTAAGTTTCTGTTCAGACTCTGCTTGCAATGCTGTATCATCTGCATACAGCAACTTTGTTCAGCTGGCTTCTCCGACCTGTTTGCTAATGCTGAATATCCACTATGAGATGGCACCTCGGTCTCCGCTATGTTAAACCAGGCAGCAAGTGAGACAGGACTCGAACAAGGATAAATTACTATTTATTCAGTTAAAAAACGAACATTATTCGGAGAAAACGGATGGTTAAGCGCTTTCATCTGCAGACTTCCTCAGAGTTCTGAGGAAGTCTGCACATAGCAGATGAAGCACTTAACCATCCATTTTCTCTGAATAATGTTCGTTTTTTTAACTGAATAAATAGTAATTTATCCTTGTTTGAGTCCTGTCTCACTTGCTGCCTGGTTTAACATAGCAGAGACGGAGGTACCATCTCATAGTGGATATTCAGGAGTTGTTTTGTTTCCAGTTTCTGTTTGCTAATGTAGTCCTTCACCAGTATGAACAGCAGTGGGGTCAGAGCTTAACTGTGATACACACCTACTGGGAACTCCTCTTTGAGTACAAAGACTGTTCATACTTGTGTCATTTGGTCCTTGTACATAGCCTGCACTAATTCTACCAGTGTTTCTGTGACTTCAGACCATCACATGATTGCCCAAATCACCTTTTTTGGGACCTTTTCTGATGCTTTTTCCAAGTCTAGGAATGCACAGTTGAACTGTTTCCTCATCTGGAACTTCTTTTCAAATATCTGTCTTACTGCAAACATTAGGTCAGTTGCACCGTATCATGATCTGAATCTAAACTAATTGCCTCTCATCTTACTTTGTACTATGTATTCATTTATCAAGCAACTTCTCCAGATCTTTCATGCAGTGTGAAAGGAATTTGATACTTCTATACTGCCCACGGTTGTGAATATCCCCTTTGTTCATGTATACTCCCACTAGTATACTTATGCTCCAGTCATCTGGGATACTTCTTTCTCTCCACACTGTTAAGTGTATCCTCAGAAGCCATTTCTCCCCTATCTCACCCAACATCTTAATTATATCTGCAGTGACCTCATCAGAGTTTGCTGCTTTCCCCTGACTTCATTTTCCTTAATGCTGTCCTTACTTCTTCTATAGTGAGCTCCCCCTCTTCTGTCATAATAGGCTTTGTGGGGGACAGTGCAGCTTCTGTAGGGTTTTCTTCATTCACAAACTGCTGGAAGTATGCCTTCCATCTGCCTTTGATGTCCTGCGGACTGGTGAGCAGATTGTTGCTGGCATCCCTTTTGAAGGGTATCTGATGACTATCTTCTTTATCTTCCTGTTGTTGACTTGCAACCTGATAGTTTCATTCTGCCGTCTACCTAGTCACATTCTAGAAGCTAGTAGACTGCCTCTGATGCCTTGTTTTCAATATAGCATCTGCTCTCTTAGCCTCTTTGTTAGCTAGCCACTATTCCTTCTTAGCCTGGTCCATCTTTTCTATCTCTCACATTTTCTGCACCCCTTTTTCTTTTGATGACATCCTGGATTTCAGGATTCCTCCACCAGCTCTCCATATGTACCTTATTTCCATACCTGGCATGGTCGCATGCTGTTTTGAGATACTGACATTCTTCTTCAACCCCAACTATTTCCTCTTTTTCCTGAGATGCTAGAGGCCTAAGGAATTCTTTGAACTCTTATGATTTCTATCCAGTCAACTTCCAGGCCTTTAGCCTGGTCCCTGTTGACCTTATAGCCTTCCATGTCACCACCTGCAGGTGATTGTGACAACTAGAGGTTTACCGAGGATGACTTTGGAATTATTGATTCTGCCCCAGTGACTTTTGTCACAAAAGGAAATATTGCCAGCCCAGCTATCTGGAATTTTGTAAAAAATTTTATGTCATTTATATGATTTATACAGAAGTGTGACAGAAAGAGATACTGCCAGCCCAGCTATCTGGAATTTGGTAAGCGGTTATGTGTCATTTGTGAATGTCAACATGCTTCATGTCAGATGCCTGAGCTACAACTGTGTTAGAACTGTATGTTATTTACTGAACTAAAATGTGACCACAGCATGCCTTGCTGGCTTAGAACAGAAATGTATATAAATTATTGTAATTGTGTAAATGTAAATGTTTAACAGTGGGAACTAGAACATACAAGGTTACCTCACAGAACATCAAGAAAATAGTTGAATTTAAATTGTTTTATGACTGTGCTATAAAGGTTAGTTTCAATACAGCAAGGAGACAGGGTGTGTAGAACTAGGGTGCCTTCTGCATTGTTTTGTAAGTGTTTTATTGTTTTACGTCTTCTAGCAGTTATAAAGATAAGAGAGATATATTTTTCACAGGAAGATGCTAAAATTCTGATAGTTTCTGACAATGAGGGTTTAGCTTAAAAATAAAGTCAGGTGAGAAAAAGTTATGTCATCCAAGCTAACTCAGCAGTAATATTTGATATTAATTTAAGAACTCTCTGAGAGAGAGAGAGAGAGAGAGAGAGTGGGCATTTTGTATCTGTCTTTTGACCTGACAACAACATCAGCTAGAAGATCCATTCACCACGCTTGCCTTACTGTAAGTAATTTTCTAGGGCATAGTAACTCTTTTAGATTCAGATAGGAATATAGTGAAGTATAGCTTAGATGTTTTATTTATTTATTTGAGACTGTCCTGCAATGTTGTTTTAAATATTTTCTTTGATTTTGAACTCTGCAGTTACTGTAATGATTTACTGAGTATTTTCTTGTTTGTTTATAATTTATTATTAAATATATTTAAATCTGTCTTTGTGGCTGATAGTTGTGACACATATTTAAGATCTTAGAGTACTTGCATATCTATTTGCTGACATTGTGCAGGCCACTCATAATAGCCTGGCCCTTGGTCAAACTACCATTTGAATTTATAGTAAAATTACACAGTAAGATTTGACACCCTTTGTTAAGGGCCTTAAAGTAGCTGATAAGGAATGTATGGTGGCAGTGAAAACTACCTTATAGTCTGGGCAGAAGGGGGCATAGCTAGTAAACCTGTGCCAACATTTCCCAGGTGTGTGTGTGTTTCTATATAAATCAAATATCAAAGAGTGTGGGTGTATGTCAGCTACCTGGGCAGGGACACAAAGCACTGGTTGGACAGAAAGGGTGCTGGAGGCCTTGGCCTGGCCACTAAGCTGAGATCTCAGCTCTATAGCTGTGCCAGTGGGGAGTCTTATTGTGATCTGGAGAAAGAGGGAGAAACCTGCCCCAGACTGACAATGGTCTCTGTGTGGTCTTAAGGGAAATTGCACTTTACAGTGTGTGTACTCATCATCCTCCCAGTGTGTATGATCCCCACTGTTGCCAGTGGTCAGGATTGAGGCTCTTTGATTACTAGCCCAGTGTTGGGGCATCACATATTAATTGGTGGGCAGTGATGGGATATCCACATCACATATTAATTAAGATTCAGTGATGTGGATATTAAATTCCTGTAGACAGTAAATAGTGGTCACTAAGGAAGGTTTTGTAATCTCAATCAGCCACACAGTGAACATTCAGAGATTCATATCACAATTGATTTTTTTTTTGTCATCTTAGTTAGTCAGGGAGAGCAGGCAAGGATGTCAGTAGAGGAGTATGGCAAGCTGACAAAGAGCCAGTTAGCTGAGATGTGCCAGGCTAAAGGACTGGTGCATGCCAACCTGACTAAAGCAGAAATTATTGCAGCCTTAGTCACAGCTGCATCACAGACAGGCAGCCAGGAGGACAACCAGACTGGGATTGGGTATGTACAACTCTCAGAAAATGGAAAGTTCCAACTTCCCACAGAGGACTTAAAAATCCATCTGAGACTTGAACTGGAGTCCAGACGTTCGGAAATAGAATCAGCAGAAAGACTGTGGCAGGAGAAACAAATGGAATTAGAAGCAGCAGCGAGACTGAGATGTCTGGAAGTTGAAGATAATGAGAGGCAGAGAAAATATGAAAAGGAGATGCTGACTGTTTGCCAGGGTCATGGAGGTAATGGGGAAGGGAGTAACCAAACCCCAGAAGCAACAAAGGTCATTACATTTCTTCTATAATTTAGAGGGAGATAATTTTGATATTTTTATTCAAATGTTTGAAAGGGTATGTAAACCAGTATAATGTTGACCTAGGGCTCTGGGTACGGTTACTGACCCCCTTATTCCATGATAAAGCTATAACTGCTATTTATAAATTGTCTGATACTGAATGATTAAATTATAATACAGTCAAAAATTGTCTGTTAGTATTTATTAAGTTAAGCCCTGAAGCTTATAGGAAAAAGTTTCATGAGCACAGATGCAAGGCAAATAAAAAATGTGTATGAATATATTGCTGAACTAAGCAGTTGCTTTCATAGGTGGGTGAATGGATGTCAGGTCACCACTTCTGAAGGGCTGGCATACCTTTTGGTGAGGGAACAAACCCTTAGCACTTTGCCTGAGGACATAAGAGTCTGGTTAGCGGATAGAGAACATAATCCAGCAGATGAGTTGGGGAAATTGGAGACCTATAGCTAGGAAGCAGGGCATCACTGCACATGAAAGAGATACCCAGTGCTGCTCATGGGTCTAAGGGAACCCATGGTGAGCAGCCTAGACTGCCATAATAGAGTACACCAGTAGCAGAGAAGCCACTAGTCCAGGTACATATCCTGGACCAAAGGTTAAATGCTTTAAATGCAACCAGTGGGGGCATGTAGCATATAGATGTGCACGAAGGCAAGGTGAGGAGCAAAAGGTGGGAGAGCCCATATGTGGGAATGACAGAATGCCATAGTATCAGACTGCCACAAGAGGTTATATCCTATCTTAGTGGATGGGAAAGAGGATACTGCTAAGAGAGACACAGTCTCTGAGCTAACCATTGTGAAGCTTGCACTGATTAAAGAGGAGCACTACTTGCTTGGGCAGTCTACTCCAGTCAGAGCTTTAGGTGGGACACCATTATTAATACCTTTGGCTAGGGTTCACCTTGACTAGGAGGTTGGAAAAGGAAGCCAGCAAGTAGGTGTGTTTGAGGATATCCCTACAGATGTCTTGATAGGGAATGATTTTGATAATGCAGTACCTTGTATGCATGCAGTGGCATGCAATAAGGCTTGGAGACAAGCATGTGGGTCTGGCAGCCTGGGAGAGATCCGACAGACAGCAAACTTGAGGCCAGGACCGGTGTGGTGGTTACTTCAGAGAGGGAGCTACCCTGTAGCAGTGAGAGTGAAGGGGAGCCACAGCTGCTTGTGGGTACTGATGTTCCCTTGGACAGAGTGACTGCAAGGGCAGAGGTGAGTAGTAGAATCCAGGCTGACAGTGAGGTACCATTGTCAGAGGATACCAGACTTCCTGTGGAAGGGTAGCTGAGAAAGTTTACCAAGTGAGAGTTGAGACAGACTCAACTCTCAGACCTTACATTACAAGGCCTGAGAGAGGTAGCTAGTGAGGCACCTGATTTTCAAGGGAAGGGGGAATCTGTATACTGGGCCAAAGGGTTACTGTATGGAGAGTGGACCCCTGAGGGTGGGCTAGAGGGTGAGAGAATACAGCAGTTGGTAGTGCCCAGAATCTACTGTCTGGCACTTCTAGCCATAGCCTATGATATTTCCTCTGCAGGTCATATGGGCATAAAGCATACAAAGAGACATATTATGCAGAACTCTTATTGGCCTGGGATTTTCAGATATTTAGCAGGGTATTGCAGGCTCTGTAAACTGTGCAAAAAGGTAGACAAGGCAGGAGACAATGTGAAAGCTTCTTTGATGCCTTTGCCTGTGATTGAGGAGCCATTTCAGAGGGTAGGTATAGATATTATGGGGCCTCTGGAATTTTGTAAATGGTTATGTGTCATTTGTAAATGTCAACATGCTTCATGTAAGATGCTTGTGCTACACCTGTGTTAGAACTGTATGTTATGTACTGAGCTAAAATGTAACCAAAGCATGCCCTACTGGCTTAGAACAGAAATGTATATAAACTTCTGTAATTCTGTAAATGTATACATTTTAATAGTGGGAACTAGAACATAGAGGGTTAATGTGCAAAACTTCAAGAAAATAGTTGAAATTAATTTGTTTTATGATTGTGCTATAAAAGTTAGTTTCAATGCAGCAAGGAGACAGGTGTCTAGAACTAGGGCACCTTTTGCATTGTTCATAGGTTCATAGATAAGTACTAGGCTAATTGTGCTTGTGGGTCATTTTAAGGCTAGCCAGTTACCCCATGTGAAAATAAAACCCTGCACCTTGTATTTGTAAGGTAACCATCTTAACCATTATGCCAAGTGCTTTATTGTTTTATGTTTTCCAGCAGTTGCAAAGATCTGAGAGATGTGTATTTTTCACAAAGATATGCTGAAATGCTGATAGTTTCTGACAATGGGGGTTTAGCTTGGGAACTAAAGTCAGGTGACAAAAAGTGATGTCATCCAAGCTAACCCAGAAATAATATTTGATATTAATTTAAGAACTCTCTAAGAGAGAGAAAGAGTGAGCATTTTGTATCTGCCTTTTGACCTGACAACATCAGCTAGAAGATCCATTCACCACACTTGCCTTGCTGTAAGTAAGTTTCTAGGGCATAGTAATTCTTTTAGATGTAGATAGGAATATAGTGAAGTATAACTTAGATGTTTTCTTTCTTTATTTGAGACTGTCCTGCAATGTTGTTTTAAATACTTCCTGTGATTTTGAAATCTGAAGTTACTGTGATGATTTAATGAGCATTCTCTTGTTTGTTTATTATTTATTATTAAATATATTTAACTCTATAATAGTAAATACAAATCCACTGCACTTGGTAAAGCCCAGTTCCTGTTCCAAAAAAGTAAATCATGTATATAAAATGGGTAAACAGCAAGCACATTATAAAAAATGTACACATTTATTTAATAAAACATTGCAGATATTGAAATAGTAAGCACTTTCACATGAATCAACCATGCTTCATTAGACAGAGATGTCTGATGATGCGTGGTTGATCCATGTGAAAGGGCTTTTATGCTGAATTCGCTGTTTACCCGTTTTATATACCTGATATATTTAAACCTATCTTTTTGGCTATTTATGAAACATATTTAAGCTCTTAGAATACTTGCATATCTATTTGGTGACATTGTGCAGGCCATCCCTAATAGTCTGGCCCTTGGTCAAACTACCATTTGGATTTGTAGTAACATTACATAGTAAGATTTTTATTTATTTATTTATTTATTTATTTATTTGCAGTTGGTTTACCAGGATAGTTCATTGGGCCAAGATGAACTCGTTTTCAATGGAGTCCTGGGGAGAAAAGCTTCAGACATTTTAGGTTACAATAAGTTCTTAGACATGTTTAGACATTGTAAAAAAAATTTGAGTAGACAATACAGATAATAAACAAACAATTACAATTAATTCAACAAGAGTTAAAACTTATATGAGAAGCAAATTAAACAGGATTTTATAATTAAAAATAAGAAGTCATTACATATTAAGAGTCCTACACTTATGAGGTATAGTGTAGTATATTCTTGCAGATACTACAGTAATAATAATATAAGAGTTAGGAGAAATGTTAGAGTGAAATCCAGGGTATAAGCAGGAGAAAGGAAAGGAAAAGGAAATACCCAGTATTAGTTATGAGGGGTGGGAGCAAGAGCATTCCCACTGAGATAGAAGATGTGAGTGAAGAGATTTTTTGAAAATAAAATGGTTAGAGGTGATACGGATAGATGGAGGTAGAGAGTTCCAGAGTCAAGCTAGGCCATGTGATAGAAGATTTTTGCCAGTGGGACCGGTTGGTTTATACACTTCTAATAGATTTTGGTTATTAGACCTTAATATTCTGTCAGGTATGTGCATTTTAAATACAGAAGACAGGGAGGGACAGAGGGAGGGGGTTGAGAATAAGCTTATGTGCGAGGGATAGTTGAGTATAGGTGAGATGACTGGGTAGTTCTAGCCATTTTAATTGTTGGAGAAAGGAACAGTGGTGGGTTGAGGACTTTTGGCTGGTAGCAAATTTTGCAATTTTGTTGTAGCAGGAGGAAAGTTGTGTTTTCAGGGAGGTTTGTAGATTAGTTAGAAATGGAGCTCCATAGAGAAGGGATGGAATTAGAAAGGAAGTAGAGAGAGTGATTTTAGTGGCAGTTGTAAGATAGTGATTTTGTCGATAGAGCATCCCTAGTTTTTGATGTTTTTTATATATTTATTTGTAGATGGGAGTTGAATTTTAGTTGGTTATCAATTTGGACAATTTTGTCTCTGTCACCAGTTCTAGCTGAGTGTTATTTTGACTGTTGATAGAGAATGTCTTTGTATTAAAAGAGTTGACTTTAGTGGGGGTGAATATCATTAATTTGGCTTTAGAGGCGTTGAGTGCTAGGAGATTTGTTTTCATCCATTGTTCAGTGGTAGAAAAAGCATCCTGATTTAGCATTAGGAGTGCTAGGATAGATGTGGCAGTGCAGATAATGGTAGAATCATCTGCATATTGGATGATGTTGGAAAGAGGGATCGCCTTGTGGAAATCATTTATGAATATGTTGAAGAGGAGTGGACCTAATATGGAGCCTTGGGGGACTCCGGTTGGGGTGTTAAGGTATGAGGAGGTTGCCTTTTTCCATTTTACTGCTTGATATCTGTTGGATAAGTAGCTGGAGAACCAGTTAATTGATGGGGGAGATAGGTTAAGTTTTGAGAGTTTGGTTAGAAGCAGGTTATGTGATATAGTATCAAAGGCTTTAGAGAGGTTGAGTAGAAGGGTAGAGACAATAAGGCCAGAGTCCCGGGCTTTATTTACAGTTTCGAGGAAGGAGAGGAGAGCTGTCATAGTGCTGTGATTAGGTCTGAATCCATGTTGTGTGGCAGATAGTAGGTGATTATCTATGAGATATGGTAGGAGTTGAAGTTGGATACACTTTTCAAGGACTTTAGAGATGGGGGACAGGATAGCAATGGGGCAGAAGTTAGTAACACTGTTATTATTGCCACCTTTATGTAAAGGTATGATAAAGGCTTTTTTCCAGATTTGGGGAACTATACTTTCTTGGACTGAGCGATTGATTAGTATGCTAATGGGGTAAGCAATTGCTTTAGCAGCTATGCTAAGAAAGTAGGAAGGGATATCATCAGGGGCATTGGTACATGGTTTTAGTTTCTGGAGGAGTTTTTGTATGGTAGACGTGGGTATAGGTTTTAATGAGAATGGAGGAGAGTGTGGAGAGGGGATGTTGTGGGGTGAAAATGATGAGGAGGAAGAGGTAATAGGAGAGAGGGTGGTTGGTAAAGGGGGTGAGGAAGATGAGGAGGAAATGAGAGTAGGAGAGGAGATGGATGGCAAAGATTTAGTAGATATGGGTGGGGGAGAGGTAGAAGTGCTGGGTGGAGTGTTGGTGGAGGGGAAAGGAGGAGAGTTTGAGAGTGTGTTGTTAGAGAAGGAAGAAGTTAATTTGGAGATAGATTAAATGAAAAAAAGAGTTGAATTGAGTAGCTAAGTCGATATCTGGGGCATTAGGGTCTGGGGTGGGGGAAACAGGCTTACTGGGATTAAATAGGGTGGAGATGCCTTTCCAGAATTTCTGAGGATTTGTTTTTTTATTGCTTTGGAGAATGGAGAAGTAATTTTGTCGATCAGAGATGATCAGCTTTTTTACCCTGTTTCTAAGTGTTTTATATTCGTTGTGAATGAGGGGGGGGTCTTATTTTTCTGGTACTTTGTCCAGGCTTTATCTCTTTGCTTCATTGTTGCTAGTGTATTTTTGGTAAGCCAAGGGGCGGTTTTGGTTTTTATTCTTTTCATTCTTAGAGGAGCATGGAGGTCTAGTAGTTCTAAGAATGTGGTGTTGAAGTGGGCAACAGCATTATCTAAGGGTAGTATTTTTAGACAATTCCAGTTTATTGCTTTTAGGGAGTTATTAAAGGTAGATGGGTTAATGTTTTTATGACTATGAATTGTAATATAGTTGTGGGTGCGGTGTGGGAGTAGGGGGAGCCGGTGAGTGAAAGTGGGTATGTGGTCACCAAGTGGATCTGGGAGAGTTCCACTGCTGGCGAAATAGTGGGGATGTGAGACTAAGATCCAGTCCAGGATACTGCCACTGGAGAGGTTTTTTGTTTGGTGTGTTATAGAGGTGATTAGTTGTGTAAAATTATGTAGGTTAATGTTAAGTGGGTTAATGGGAGACTGAATGGTGGCCCAGTTAATATTCATGTCCCCTAAGATTACTGTTTCATAGCTAATGTTGTTGGTAAGCCAGGAAAGTATGTCTTTGAGTGTGGAAATATTATCTCCTGGGGGGATGTAGAGTGTGGCTATACATATGTATTTGTGTTTGTTAACTTGAAGTAGTGTTAAGAGTAGTTCAGCGTTATTAAATTGAGGAGTAGGTTTGTTATAGGGAGTGATTGACAGGGAGGTTGAGTAGAGGAGAGCTACTCCCCCCCCCTTTTTTGTGAGACCTATCTCTTCTGATAATAGAATAGTTTGGTGGGAGTATTTCTGAGTCTTTATATGGGGTTTTAACCATGTTTCTGATATGGATAGGATGTCAGGTTTATGGTGTGTTAGCCAGGCATGCAGGTTTGGGATTTTGTTAACTATACTTTGAGAGTTTAGGGCAGTGAGTAGTATGGATTTGTCTTTAATTGTTGAGGTGGAGGGGCCAGGGTTAGGATGGATATCGCCTGATAAAAGGTTGGTAATGGAATATATATTTGAGTTGGTGAAGTATATGCACAGTCTTGAGAATAGATTTAGTTCTATGGTGTTTTTATAGGATTTAGAGATGGTTAAATGGGTAGACTGTTTCTGGGTGGGTATGAGTTTAAATGGGAAAAGTAGAAGGTTTATTATAGGGCAAAGATGGGGCGAGATTGGGATGTATGAGTGTGTTAGTGAAGGGGTAAGATGGTTAGTTACATGGAAGGATTGGGAGTGGTAGGAATAACTGGGCTGTGTGAGGAGGTAGAGATAGGTTAAGGTAAGTAGTAGAGTTAGTAAGAAGGAGGAGAAGAAGAATGTGGGTTTTGAAGGCATGATGAAGTGGAGCTAAGTGTAGCTATTAAGTAGTTGATTAAATTGTATGTGGAGGTGAGAGAGAAATTGTATGTGAGAGCTATTAGTGTCTAAATGGAGGTTATAGTGAGAGAGTTATGAAGGATAGGTGGTGAAGTGTTATGGGAGTGGGAGTATGATAGTAAAGGAATATAAGTGGTTTGGTGATAAGTCTATGGAATGTAAATATAATTAGTGTTGGAGGGAAGAGGAGATGGTGTTTCCAGAGTATTGAAGAATGATTGGTCTAAAATGGGCGGGAGCAGGAATGGGTGTTTGTAGAGTACTGGAGAATGATAGGTTAGTAATATGGGGGTGTGGTTATGGGGAGATAAAGGTAGATGTGCTGGGGCGGGTGAGATTTGGGGGCAGGGTAGGGGAGTGGAGTGAGCCCACAGGGCGAACGGAGTGGGTAGAACCAAAGGGATCAGGAGAGGATCGAAAACCTATCAGTGGTGTGTTGAAAAGCAGAAAGGTAAGTAGAGGGGACCTGGAGTTAGTGGGTAGAATGGACTAAAATGCAATAAGAGAGAAAGAGGGAAGAAAGAAAAGAGAGAATTTAAAGAGTTTTAAGTGGATAGAATGGACTAGAATGTTATAAGAGAGAAAGAGGGAAGAAAGAAAAGTGAGAGTTTAAAGAGAATGTTAGAGTAAGAGAATTGAAGTAGATATTAGTGAGGAGAGGATGTCATCTAGTGGCCAAATGCAGAACTGCACCGTAGTGCACCAGAGCAGTCCCAGGTCAGGCGTAGACCCAAGGGAGAGGGGAGCTCAAGAAGTCAGGGAACTAGGTGAGGGGGAAGAATGGAGATAGGAAGTTAAGAGGGGTTAGGCTGCTGGCTTTCCTGGCTGGGAGCAAACAGAACACCTAGCAGGGATACGGACTATGGAATATCGGCTAGGCAGCAAGTACACATACTTCCTTGAATTCCACTAAGGAGAATCTTGGTAGAGTCAGCAGGGATTGTTGAAATGCTTTGAGCAATTGGCTGAGGATGTACAGTAATAGTTTGGGTGAAGGAGTCCACCGAGGCGTAATCACAAGGGGAAAGTCAGGGTGAAAGCTGGAGAACAAGAGAAAAGTGAGAAATAAGTTGTAGTGGTAATTAACACAGTATCCCTAGTGCATAAGCAGAAGAACCAACAATTATTAGTAGCACTGAAACACAGTAAATCACATTAGGAAATAGATAGATTGAGACAAAAACAGTTATAGGGAGTAAAACAGTACACACGTCTACACTGCACAGTATTACAATTTGCTATCCTTAAATGGCCTTCAACAGCCTTAAAGTGAGCAATTTAACAGAATGGGGCACTTTTTTAAATTCCAACATTTAATGGTTGCCGTTGGCAGAGTACATTTAAGGTAGATCAGAAGCATATATGAGACTCCATTTTGTACACAGGTTCTTCTATAGCTGGGCGATGTCACTGTGTTTAAAGCAGTTAAAGACACCGTCACGAGTAATTATATAGTTGAACAGTTTCAGACCTCTAAAAGCTAGAAGCATTATATGAATGCTCCGCTGTATACAAAGGTACTTCTAAACAGTATTACAACCTCTAAAGGCTAGAAGCATTGTACGAACGCTCTGGTACACCCAAGGTACTTTTAAGCAGTAACAAGCCTCTAGAGAGCTAGAAGCGTTAGACGAACACTCCGTTTCACACAAAGGTTCTATTTTAAAAAGGCGGGCAATGTCGCGGTATTTAACACATTTTTAAAACAGCGTCTTAAGTATTATGCAGTAAAACAGTATCCAAACATAAAAACATTCAGTTGTACAAATAAGCACTGGTACTGAGGCAGGGCCGTATCCTGTGGTTCAAAGCAGTAAGCTAGTGAAACACTTATGCATATAAACAGAATCCAAGCTCTATATTATCCGTTTAACAAGTAGGCACAACTAAATAGGCGAGGAACAGTCGTGGTAAACCAAACTGTTTTGTGCTTCAACACTATTCAGAGTTTAAAATGTACACCGCTAATTAGAAATGTTAGGTCGCAATACAGGCAAAGTCTAGCAAGCACTATGAGACCCTTAATATGGCAGTTTCGTTACAATAACAATTATACACGCAATCTCTATATTATTTGAATTACAGAAGCAGTGCACTCATTGAGATGATAGTCACAGCTTGTGATAACAATACAGAGACATACGCTCTGTAATTAGCTTTAAAGCATTAGACCAGGGACATTCCTGATAGCTTAGTAAAACAAAACGGAGTGCAGGGAGTAGCAAATTCAGTTACCGGCACAGGCAATAACCAATATAGAATAAAAACTGTTGTTTTAACTTTAACTAGTAAATAATAAAAGCATAAACTGTTGTTTTAACTTTAACTAGTAAATAATAAAAGCATAAACTGTTGTTTTAACGTTAACTAGTAAATAATAAAAGCATAAACAATGGATACAGCAAATATAAAGAACAAATAGGTAACTTACTGAAGGTGTAGGTGCTCAGCTAAGGACACACAGCAGCCTGGTACGGGTGAGTTTAAAAATGGTGCCCAGAGTTATGGAGGGACTTTAAAAACTTCCAGGAGGAAGTTCAGGGGGGAGGGGCAGGAATAAGGATAGTTAGGTACAGACCGGAAAGGCTGTATTTCCAATGCAGCTAGGAGGTGAGATGTAGTAGTATCACATGGATGAGTCAGAGTATATGGTAGATAGAGGTAGGTAGGAAGTGAGGAGAGTCCCAGGAGTATGGCTAGGTAGTGGAAGATAGGGGTATCCTGGGCAAGGCAGTAAATTAAATATGAGGAAGAGAGGGCGAGATGGGGAGATAGGGAGAGGGAAGGAGACCAAGAGTGTGCAGCGTTGTAATGTCAGAGATAACTCTGATAGCTAAGGAAGGAATTATAAGATGGGTATGAGGAGGAGAGAGGGGGAGGGAGAAAGGAGGGAGCAGAGCAGTATAGTAGGACACGGAGTAAGCAGAACCAAAGGTGGGGCACCCTTTGTTAAGGGCCTTAAAGTAGCTGATATGGAGTGACTGGTGGCATTCCAAACTACCTTATAGTCTGGGTAGAAGTGTGTGTCAGCTACTTGGGCAGGGACACGAAGCACAGTTTGGACAGAGAGGGTGCTGGAGGTCTTGGCCTGGCCACTCAGCTGAGATCTCAACTCTATAGCTGTGCCAGTGGGGAGTCTTGTTGGGGATCTGGAGATCGAGGGAGAAACCAGCTCCAGACTTACAATGGTCTCTGTGTGCTCTTAAGGGAAATCACACTTTACCATGTGTGTACTTGTCATCCTCCCAGTGTGTACGCCCCCCACTGTTTTCAGTGGTGAGGATTGAGGCTCCTTGATTGCTGGGCCATTGGTAGGGTGTCACACCTTTTCTTTACTATCAAAAGCAAAGAAAGAAAGAAACAAAAAATCAAACACAGTTGACATAATGGAAAAGGTCTTCACCTCCCATGCATTTTATTATTTATTTATTTATTTATTTATTTATTTTATTTCACTTTTGTTTACTGGCAACGTCTGATTGGACACATGCCCTTTTTCAGTGGAGGCCCTTTGAGAAAAGCTTCAAGAGTAAAAAATACATACAATAGAGAAACAAATACAGCCAAATACATGCAAGATAGTGGTTTTGGACACAATAACTAGAGCAACAGTAATTTACATAAAAAATGGTTGTTTACACTTAGTGGGTATATCCAAATGATTATGTACAGTTAAAGTGAAACTACCATTAGTGGTAGATCATGCTAGTAGAGTAAGAGTAATGATAACCGAGTGAAAAGGAGGACTAGGTTATCCAGGGGAGGAGCAGGTGCAGAGCCAGGTATTATTAGTATGGTGCATTTTTAGAAATGTTTTAAATTGAAGTGTTGAGGAGTTATTTACTAGTAAGTTAGGTAGATTATTCCAGTGTTTGGAGATGTAGTTGGAAAAAAGTGAGTCACCTACTGAATTGTTAGCTTTGGTAGTGTGTAGAAGCAGTTTGTTGCTGGTGTAAAGGGGTTTTGAGGAGGAATATGGCAGAATGATATCTCTGAGCACCAGTTTTTTTTCTGATTGATGGAGTATTTTGTAGGCGAAGGTATGTTCATTAAAGAGAAGAAGTTGAGGGAGTTCAAGCCACTCGAGCTGCTTAAGTGAACACTGCTATGATTTGTATGAGGCATTAATGTCAAACTTGGAGATTTTGTTGTAACAGGCTTCAAGTTTGGCTGGATTTGTCTTGTGGATGTTAGTTAAGATTAGGGAGGCATACAGGAGAGTTGAGAGGAGGTGGGTTGTAGCAATGGTGGCTTTTGTGTTACTTGTCAGAAATCTGTTGTTTCTATATAGGATACCTAGTTTTTTGTGAACTTTTTTAATGGATTGGGCAATGTGAATATCAAATTTCAGGTTATTGTCAATTTCCACTCCTAGTAATTTGGTATTGTTTGTTGGGGTGATAATAGTTTCATTTTTAGTGGGGATACTGAAGGTTGTAGATGGGGAGGTGTATCTGGTTGGGTAGAAGAGAAGAAGTTTTGTTTTGTTGGGATTAAGGATAAGTTGGGAGCTAGTGAACCTGGATTCAGTGGATAAGAAGGAATCTTGTGTAATGGTATGGAGGTGTTTGAGGGAGGAAGCTGAACATATCAGGGTAGTGTTATCAGTGTACTGACCTACTGAGGCCTGGAGTGTAGCTGAGTGGAGCTGGTTGGTAAAAAGGAAAAAAGAAGAGGACCAAGGATGGAGCCTTGGGGAACCCCTAAAGTGGCAGGGAGAATGGGTGAAAGATCTTGTTGCCAGTGGACAGCCTGTTAATGTTCTGCTAGTTAACTTTGGAACCAGGTGATAGTGGGGTGACTAAGGCTAAGGGATGAGAGAGCATAGATGAATTTGGAGTGACTGACCAAGTAAAAGGCCTTGGACAAGTCCAGGAATATGGCTGATACAAACTGACTATTGTTTCTATGCTGGTTAGCTGTGTTAGTTAAAGGCAGTAAGACTATGGTGGTGCTGTAAGAGGGATAAAAACCACGGTGGGTATTAGATAGGAGCTTGTGTGTAAGGATATAGTCTTTAAGTTGGGTGTGTACAATCCTTTCCAGACTTTTTGAGAGAGGGAATAGAAATGCAATTGGGCAATAGTTTGTTAGTTCAGAGGAGTTATCTTCTTTGTGTAAGGGTAAGATGAGGGAGATTTTCCAGATGGTGGGGAAGTAAGATTCAGATAATGACCTGTTTATAAGTATGGATATGGGGTATGTGATTGTTACTGTAAGTATGGATATGGGGTATGCGATTGTTACTGTAAGTATGGATATGGGGTATGCGATTGTTACTGTAAGTATGGATATGGGGTATGTGTTACTGTAAGTATGGATATGGGGTATGTGATTGTTACTGTAAGTATGGATATGGGGTATGTGATTGTTACTGTAAGTATGGATATGGGGTATGTGATTGTTACTGTAAGTATGGATATGGGGTATGTGATTGTTACTGCTGCAATTTGCAGGAAGTCAGCAGGGAGATTGTCGGCAGCTAAGATAGTGGGCTTAAGTTTATTTAGTAGTATTTTTATGGTGTTAGTGGAGACTGAGGTTAGTGCAAACTGGTTGTTGCTTCTGGGAGGGTGTAAACTGTTGTGGTCTGGGGTAGGAGGGATGTGGTTGGGGCTGGTCTGGGTCATTGCAATTTGTTGAATTGATTCTATGAAGTAAGTATTAAATTGAATGGCTAAGTTCATGGAGTTGTTGACTGTTGTTGGGGTGGGGGTGGTTATTTTTCCAGGATGCAATAAATTGTTAACTGCTGCCCAGAATTTTGAGGGTTATTTTGATGTCTATTCTGTATGTTGTAATAGTATTTGCTTTTGTCTAATTTTACTGGGTTTTTTTTTTTGCTTTATTTTGTAATTCTAGTAAGGTTTGTTTAGTTATATGGAATTTGGTTTTACTATATTGCTCACAGACTTTATCTCTGGTTCGGAGTAGGGATCTGGATTCTTTACATAGCCAAGGTGTGTATTTTATTTTAATTTCACTCTAATGGCTCTAGAGGGGGCATGCCAGTTGAGTATGTTTAGGAGGGTGGAGATAAAGGAGAGCAAGGCTTCTTCTAGAAGCAGATGCTTGAGAGGTTCCCAGTTGCAGCATTTAGGGCAGAGATAAACCTGTTTTGATCAAAGTTTTTTTTGTTTCTGATTAGATTGATGGAGGGGTGGCAGTTTTTATGAATGCAGTTTCATAGGAGAAAGGTTGGGCTGTGGTCACTAAGGCAGTCAGGGAGACAGCCTGGTGGGATGAGAGATTGGGGTTGCTAAGCAAATCCCAATAAAGGATGCATTAACTCTTAGAAGTTTTACCAGTCCTAGTGGGAGATGTGATGAGTTGGGTGAAGCTGTAAAGGTTTACATGGGATGTAGGGTTTGGGGAGGAACAAAGGAGCCAGTCAATATTAAAGTCACCCATTAGTATAGTTTCTTGTGGGAAAGATATAGAGGTCCATTGTAATATACTTTCAACTGTGGTGATATTGTTGCCTGGTGGAATATATCCAGCTATGATATTTAGGTGCTTTTTGGGGTTAATTGTTAACTTAGTAAATATTAATTCTGCATTATCAAATGCAGGTATGGAGAGGTCCAGAAGGTCTAGTATAAGGTGATATTTGAATAAGTTTGCAACATCCCATTCTTTTTTGTTTTTCCTATCTTTATGTAGTATGCTGTAAATGGGGGCAGTAATTTCATTGCTACTGATATCTGCTTTAATCCATGTTTCTGTCAGTGTTACAATGTCAGGGGAGTAAAGAGATAGTAGGGTATGTAGGTCATGGACTTTACTATGCTTCTTACATTCATATTAAGGATAAGAAGGGAGGATGTTCTACTATGGTGGAGCATAGCAAGTGTTGATGGTGAGGGGTTGGCTAATGAACTGCATTTGGGGGTGGGACCAGGATTAGGGTGAATGTCTCCTGAGCACCTTAAATGCATAATTATGTGTAAATGGAGCCTGGAGAGTTTGTGTTGAGGTTTTGAATATTTCAGAGCTACTGGTGATGTGGGATGATGAGGAAAGACTTTGATTGTGTGATAGACTATATAGGTGGTGTGGAACAGGGTTGAGGCTATAGTGTGGTGTTGTGAACAACTTGAATAGTGGAATTAGGTGGTTTGCCAGGGAGGGGGAGTAGTGAATACTAAGTGAGTGTCATAGGTGGAGCAAGAGTGTAGGAGTTTAAGTGTTAAGCTAGTAGGGATATAGAGGAGTGTTGTATTAAAAGACTTCATTTTGAGGTTGAGCTGGTGTGTGAGGTTGCAGTAGATAGTGAATAATGTATGAATAGCAAAAGTAGTAGGGAGAGATATAATGTTAATGAAATGTAAGTGGGTGCTTTGGTAAGTTTTTTTGGGAGTATTGCATGTTGTATACTTCTACCTGACTGGAGAGGTGGAGAAGGGAAAATGAAGTGAGGGGAGGAACTAATGTAGTGGGGTATGGAACTGGTTGGTGTGATGTTATAGGATTGGGTGTTGGGTGTAGTTATATTTAAGTATAAATTCAGGTGAAGTGAGGTGGGTGGGAATTGGGGGGTAGGGTAGGGCACTGGCATGACCCCGAGCATAGGGAGGGTGAATGGAGTAGGTAGAACTGATGCAGGCTGATCGCAGAAGTAAGTCAGCTGAAAATAAACTATTGACAAGTGGGAAATAAGGTAGGCAGCAGGTCAGTGCCATCTAAGACACCAAGGTGAAGAAAAGCAGAGGTAGTGTTTAATTTACCACAGTGAAACTACTGAGAATTTAAGTACAGTAGTATGGGTGAGGGAATGAAGAAATAACTTTGTGGAGAGGGAGTGGGGTAAGGGACAGGTTTGCTGGGGTGCTATTTCCTTGTAAGTTCACACTTACTAGAGATGTCACACCTGGAGTGTTTCAGCTGCAAAAGTAGAGCAAATATGATGTTGAAGGTTTTTAAAACCTTTGGTGTGTTTTACCTGACCAATAACTTGAGGGTTAGGGAGGGCAGGGAGACAGTCAAATATCTGTAAAGAGTAGCAGGGCAGAAACAAAGGCACTCTGCAAACCTAGCTAATTAGCAAAGTACAGCAAAGGAAATAAGGTAAATATACAGACAATGTTCAAGGACTGGAAGGTTTCTTTAAGAAAAACTATCAGTAAGAGTGCATCACAGGTAGAAGTTGTATGCTGCTTACTAATCTGCAAAGGCAGCTTTCATTCTTTTTTATATTTGTATTCCCTTTTGCTCTTTGTTTGCTGCACATTATATAGCTAAAGATAAAAGCAGGTTCAGACTTTATACCTTTGTTTGGTGTTTAATTAGTGAAGAATAAGTACCGAGGGGGAGGGACTGAAGGCTATAACTCTATTGAGAGGGGCTAAATAACAGATAAGTTGAGCAAAATGTATCAGCAATTAAATGGATGAAAGGGGTGGGGGGCTAAGAGGAAGAAGGTTTGCAGCTGTTGCCCATGGGTTATGCACTCTAGCTGATTGTAACAGATTTTAACAAGACATAACAGTAGTCACACTATGCATAAGTAGCAACAGCAAGGATCCTGGAGTTAAAGCTTAGGCTGCAGTCTTTATTTTTTGATGATTGTTAGAGTTTCCTTTGCTTTTAGCTGGAGTGAGAGGAGTCTAAGGTACAAAGTTCAATCCTGACCTTCGGTCAATGCCTATATGGAGTTTGCATGTTTGCCCAGTGTCTCTGTAGGGTTCTTCCTACCTTGCAAAAGCAAACTGAGTGTTTCTACCTCACATTCACCCAAGAATGGAGTTGTGGACTGCAGCACAGACACTTGATTATGTGTATTAGACCACTTTGGGCATCAACTGTGACAAACATTATTCTCTGGATAGGACAACATGGATCACAGATTGTGCACCATGCCAGGGATAGTTACCTGATGGTGCAGAAATTGGCTCTAGGTGATTTTGCCAAGTTGTTAAATGTTGGTAAAATCTGGGCATGGTATTTGCTCATGATAAGTGGGTTGATGGTCCAACCTACTTCAGAGACTCAAGCTAACAGTGAGAGGGGTCTATGTGCCCCTACTGACCAGTGTGTGATTGCCATAAAGCCCAATATTCCTGTGTCAATAAGCTACTGGCTGGCCATTGTCCAATTACCCAGCTTGGGTTACCTAGGATAACCCTGTTGACCAAAAGCTGGACATAAAACCAATCAACCTGACAAACATAAACTAAGGACTGCTACACTTTATAAAGGTTCCCCGACAGGAAAATGATTGGAAGTGGATGACATGATGGTAAGGAGAAGGCTGAACAGCCTCTTAATTCTAGAAACAAAATGGAGGAGCAGTGCAGCAGAGCCAGTTGGCTTGGGATCCAGAGTCTACTATTCAAGAAGAGGACAGACTAGAAATGGAGATGAAATTGTAGTGAAGGAGACGCTTCAGAAGGCAGTGATTGATGTCACCAGAATTAGTGACAAACTCATGGCAATCAGACTCCAGTGTAATTATAGACATCTATTCATAATCTCAACTTATACTCCACAGCAGGGTTGTTACAGCAAGAAAAAAGGTGAATTCAGGTAGCAGTTGCAGAACCTACCAAATAAATCAGGACAACATGAGTTAATGCTGGAAATGGAGGACTTGAATGCATATATCAGGACAGACAGAACAGGATATGAGGACTGTCTGGTCCCACATGGATGGAGCAAAAGGAATAAAGGATGAGAGGTCATTCTAGAATTCTCTCTGGCAAGTGCCTTGATGGTGGCCAACACATGGTTCAGCAAGAGACACAGTAACAAAATCACATACAGGAGAGGCCAACATGCAGCTCAGGTAGAACCAAACCTTTCATCCTCTTAGTACAAGAAATCTGGACAAACCCTGACAAAATGGGGGGCAAAGGACCAAACACAGGGACATATTTTAAGTATTGCTCAACTTAGAAAGTAGCTAAAATTATAGGATTTGCTTTAAGATACATTCTCTGAAGGACTTGAAGTCTGAAACACAAATTATGTCATTATTTAGTTACTTCAGTCCCCAGATCACCCCAATGATTTGTCAGAAAAACACAAATTTTATGAGGAACAGATCAAAAATATGAGCCAAAAATCTGGCAGTTGAGCGGTATGGGTAGATCTAAGTTTGTATTGTTCAATGCAGCTCTTTAAAAGTCATGATAACTGTGAGACTCCAATATGCATCATAGTTTCATAGTTTCATAGTTTAGTACTAGGCTATCTGCCCTGGGGCATTTATAAGCCTAGCCATAGTGATGTGGCTTTCGCCACCCCATGTAATGGTACAAAAGTGTACAGAATAGATTTAGAATACTGTGCCTCTGTCTAGTAGTGACACAGTGAAGACCCCCTTACATAATAGAATTAGTTTACTGTGCCTCTGTCTAGTAGTGACACAGAGATGACCCCCGGGGTAAACCTACGATCTCCCATCCACTCGTCAAGATTTCTCTTGAAGAGAGTCAGTGAGGGGCTCTGCCTAACATGAACTGGGATTCTGTTCCAGAGTATGGAAAGCCTCTGAGTTATGAATCTGTCCCTCCAGCATGTCCTATTCATATTTGTGCTGAGGTTTAAATCTTTAGCTCTCATGGTTCTGATGGATTTGGATTTTTGAGGTGGAGCATGTCCATCAATTCCTGATTGGACATGGCCTTGTACATCAGGCACAGATCACCTCTGAGTAGGCGGTATGCTACTGAATAGAGCTGGAGTTTCTTTAGTCTGGCAACATATGACATATGTTGGAGACCCTTGATCCTCTTGGTGAGGTACTTTTGGGGTCTCTCCAGCTGTTGCAAGTGCCGGATGAGGTACATACCAAATGGGGCATTGTACTCAATCATGGGCCTGATAAGGGAGGAGTATAGGGGTACAATGACCTCCTTTGATCTGGATGTGAATCCCTTCATAATAAGGTGGGCAAGGTAGAAAGTCTTTCTAACCACTTTGGCAATGTGGGTGTCAAATGAGAGGTCACTATCGACTTGGGTCCCCAGGTTTCTGATTACTTTTTCCATACTCAGTGGGTTACTGTCTATGTGATAATTTCTGGGTACTTTGTTTTTCCCAAAGGGGATGACTATACATTTTTTGGCATTTAGTTTAAGGCCATGACTCCAGCACCAGTTGTCCGTTTCAGCGAGGCCTTTCTGTAGGATGTATGTGTCAGCTGGTGTATCGACTATGGCGCCTAGTCTGCAGTCATCTGCAAACTTTGTCAGCCACAAACCTCCCATGTTTGCTTTCACATCTGAGAAATAAATGCCGAACAAGAGGGGTCCCAGGACAGATCCCTGTGGGACACCACTTGTGACTGGCTTTGAGTCTGACATGGCTCCAGCGATTTTGACTTTATGGGTTCTATCCTTTAGCCAGTTTGCAACCCATCTTGTGACATATGGATTTACATTTAAGCTGTTGAGCTTGTCTATGATGCCTGAGTGGGGTATTGTGTCGAAAGCTTTAGCCAAGTCCAGGTAGGCTGTATGGACTGCTTTGGCCTCGTCAATGGCTCTAGTGACTGTTTCAAAAAAGTCAACCAGGTTCAAAAGGCAGGATCTGTCCTTTACAAACCCGAACTGGGTGGGATCAAGTGTCTGTAGGTCCCCAATGTCTCTGTTTATGAGTTCCATAATGATTCTTTCCATAGCTTTGCAGACCAGGCTGGTTAAGTTTATGGGGCAGTAGTTACCAGGGTCTGTAGAGGTGCCTCCTTTGTGGAGTGGGACCACTGTTGCTGTACTCCAGTGTTCAGGTACATATCCTGTAGTAAGGCTAAGGTTAAATAGCATTTTTATGTGCGGGTTTAGCTCCTCTTGGAGTTCATGTAGCACGCATCCCGGGATACTGTCAGGTCCCATTGATGCTGTGTTTTTAGCTTTGCTGAGGGCGGTTCTCACCTGGACATCTGAGATGACAGGGAGGTTACATTCAGCTGGGATAAGTATTTCTTCTTTTGGGGGTGAGGGAGGGGAGAAATTTGCACTGAACCTGTCTGCCAGAATGTTGGCAATATCTGTGGGTTCAGTGTATTTTTTGTCATTGTGAACTAACTCTGAGCATATCTGAGGGTTTCCACCCAGGTTTCTAACATAGCAGAAGAAGGCCTTGTGGTTATCCTTAGTGTCCAAAGCAATTTTTCTCTCAAAGTTGGCCTTGGATGTTTTTATGAGAGAATGTAGCTTTCTACTAGTGCTGATCAGAGATGCCTTATCTTTATGGGATTTTGCTCTGTCGTGCAGTAGCTTCCTTCTTTTGTTATACAATTTGTTTATGGCTGGGGTCCACCAGACAGGACGCCTGCCCTTGGTGGAGAGGGTCTTGGTTTTATTTGGGATTGCATGATCCATGCATTCTTGGAGATATCCGTAGAAAGCAATGCTTTCAAAATTTCTGGCTGGACCTAATCTACTCTGACAGCCTTGTCACACCAGAACTATTTAGTTGCCACTGTGACATCACCTCATGAACTGCATTAATTTCTACCATGTGCTACTAGCACTGCCTCTTCTAAGGAGGAATGTTCATTTCTACCTCTCAGCTGTGTCTTTAGCAAAGTTCTGTGTTTCTCCACCCTAACTGAGAGCAACAGGGACAATACAATGCCTTCCCAGTTGGGGTTACTGGGTCATTTGCTAGAACCTGTCAGAGGCTGTCTTAAAGTCATTCCCCGTGACCTGATGAAGATCATTCTTCATATGCTCCTTCACTAACTGTCACAGCTTCTGTCATTCTGACTTATTGGCACCTGTCAATGTGTTCCAGAGACCCCTCCATTAGCATTGCAAAGATGGCCTCTTCTTTAACCTGACAACTTCCAACTCTGAGTCCTAGAATTACAAGTGCCAAACATTTCAGCTTCAGTGAGGTTCATTCAGACTGCAAAACTTCTACCTCCCTAGGTGCATGACAGACTTACCTTTGAAGGTGAAGTTCACAGAAAAGTAGGTGCAACAAATACGTGCTTAGCAGTGAACAAGAATATAAAGCTGTATCTTCATATGACATTAAATGGAAATATAGTATTATTCAAAATGTGTTAGAAGACCTACTATTGGACACTTGTGTTGATAAAAAGTTGTTTTATTCTCTTTATTCTCAGTGCACTAAGACTGAGCAAGTTAAAATAATTTATATTGAATGAAGGAACATAGCTGTGTTCACTTTTGATGTTAATTCTTTATTTACATGTATTTCGTAAGAGGATGGTGCATAGTATCTTAAATATTTTTTTATTAACTACACTAATAAGGAGAACTGAAAGGCTAATAGTGTATGTCTCCTTATAAAGTTTGTACTGGATAAAATAATATTTTATAGTTCCATTGTATGACCATGTTATTTTTTAGCCAATGATATGTATTTTCAGGATTGTTTGTGTGAGGAATGTATAGTATTCACTGAACAGTTAAACACCACCATGGAATTTCTCATATTTAATCGTTGGAGATGTTTGTTAAATACTGACTTTTTTTAGATGTTTCTATTTTTTTAAATCTTAATGACAATTTCTTTGAATACACTGTTTATAGAAAAAAAATGCATTTCTTAATAGTGATTTGCAATATAATGGAAACCATCCCATGAATATGAAAAAGAATATTCCCCGGAGACAAATGATTTGGGTTACAGGCAAGTGCCCTAGGATGAGGTGTTCAACAAGGCATTCCAAGAAATTCAAATTATTATTAACATTTTCATCAACAGGGGACATAAAAGAGAATTTCTCGAGGACACAGCTATAGAAGTTACAAATAAACATAACTCTGTGTTCCTACATATTCTACAACAAGGATTTGGAGAGGGTCTGCATCTGGCAAAAAATAATAACATGAAAAATGCATTTTGTTTAGATATGACAATTGATTCTGGTGCCATTAAAGAGGTCTTGGTATACAACTGAAAGTCCTCTTATGAAACAATGAAATTGCCAACATTGTTCATCATAAACCCAAGTTTGTTTAAAAAAATTCTGGCAACATAAAGCATGTTTTGCAAAATGATAATACTTTACAGTACTTTATATCGCAAAAAAACCATGGGGCCTATAAAAGTGGCAAATGTCTGCAGATTCATTTATAAAGGGTCATTTATTATTTTGGAACACATGGATAAATCAATTATAGCAAAGTACCATTTTGACTACATGGATAAATCAATTATAGCAAAGTACCATTTTAACTGTTTATGTTGCTATTTGTTCATCATGCCCTGCTTTTTATGTGGGGATGATGACTAGAGCTATATCTGAGGGAATTAAAGAACATCTGTGTGACATAAAAAATAAAAAAAAATGATCAATGCATTATTCAAGCACATTTTACTTGTACAGATTGTAAAAATGTTTTATTTTTATTTTATTTTGTTTTATTTTTTCATAAGCAAGAATCTCTGAATGTGAGGGGAGGTGATTTCAACAGTAGGCTAGAGATATAGAAAAACTAACTAGCTATTGTTCTATCAGGCAGAACATTTTGGTGGACTAAATGAGTCCATTAATATTAAATGTTTTCTAAAAAGTGGTTAGATCCAATTTAAAATTTAACAGATTTTACTTGTATATTTATTTATTAATGTGTTTTAACATCTTGGATTAATTTTTATGTGCATGTTATTAACATTTTAAGCATTGCCTCTTTAAGGAGTGCAAGCCGTGGTCATGTGGCCTTATTAGTCATGTGATTTTATTGTTATTTAATGTCTGAAGTGTGTTTGTTATGCATTCTGATGAAGTCTTTGTCTATCTATCTATCTATCTATCTATCTATCTATCTATCTATCTATCTATCTATCTATCTATCTGTCTATCTATCTATCTATCTATCTATCTATCTATCTATCTATCTATCTATCTATCTGTCTGTCTGTCTGTCTGTATGTCTGTCTGTCTGTCTGTCTATCTATCTATCTATCTATCTATCTATCTATCTATCTTTCTATCTAACTGCCTGTCTATCTATCTATCTATCTATCTATCTATCTATCTATCTATCTATCTATCTGTCTGTCTGTCTGTCTGTCTGTCTATCTATCTATCTGTCTGTCTGTCTGTATGTTTGTCTGTCTATCTACATATCTATCTATCTGTCTCTGTCTATCTATCTATCTGTCTATCTACCTATCTGTCTCTGTCTGTATGTCTGTCTGTCTATCTGTCTATCTATCTATCTATCTATCTATCTATCTATCTATCTATCTGTCTGTCTGTCTATCTATCTATCTATCTATCTATCTATCTATCTATCTGTCTGTCTGCCTGTCTGTCTATCTATCTATTTTTATTTTTTGTGGCAGAGGCACCCAACAAATCCCGTCTTACTCCTTCTGCTGCTTCAACATGAATCACGATTTCTTGTTACTCCTGAAGCTCAGCATGGAGATCTAAAATAATCATAAACATTTGTAACAAGACGAAGCTATTCCTGTCTCTTTCATTTTTATTTTTTATCTTCCTTGTCAGTCAGATATATACTTTGTTTCAGTTTTGGTATTTTATCCTAAATGTAATGTTATATCAGCTGTCTTTCACTAAATGTAAATCCTATACTTTGTAATATTTATGATATGTTTTTCTAATGTGGAGCTTTTCTCTTTCCATCTCTGTGTAGCTCTCAAACACCTAAACTGGCTTGAGTTGCCTCAGCTAATGAATCTCATCCACTGGTCATTGGCACACAAACTGTACTACTACCCAGCTAAAACTCCAGCACTCCAGAACCTAATTATACCCTATTCTACAAACAGAAGCTTAAGATCCGGTACCCAAAACCGCCTATATGTCAGCAAACATAATAATGATGCTGGGAAATCTCTCTTCAGTTATTCTATTTCTAAAGCTTGGAATACTCCACCTAGCCACCTGATTTCCATTAGCTCCACCACACAATTTAAAAAGTTCCTCAAAGCACACTATATGAATACCTGGTTATGCTCCTGTGACTCCCCAGGATAAACACTTACTCAACAACCTATTCTCTATCTAAACCCAATTACAAAGTCCTTCTCTATCTATTTGAACTAAGCCATCTGCATTCTTGCTTAGAACCACAGATCTTGATTTTATTTTGCCCCTGTATTGATCCAGAAATCTTGTTTTTACTAGGCCCCTCTAAGCATTATGTTTTACAAATCAGTTCTGTTATGCTGCTTCACCCCCTGCTACTTCGTAACAACTCGACCATCCACAATGTCTCTGCTGTTAATGTTGTTTCACTCTTTACTTACCAACGTTACTGACTAGCTTCAGCATTCCACACCACCCCAATAAGTGTAGCATATTGATGTACCCCAGCTATACTACTGTACTGAGTGATGGGCCTTCTAAGTGTGATTTCCATAGTAGTATCATCAACACTGTGTAAGTAATGTATAATATGTCTATTATGTACTATATGAAACTAACTGCTAATGTTTCTCATCTTGTTTCCTATGTGTTATCTTAGAATACTTTACTGTGTTCGAACTTGATATCCGTAATCTAAGTCTTGTTGATCTCTTCCTGTTTGACTTGCGTATTTTATCCGGAGCTTTTCTCCCTGTGCCTGCACTGAAAATAGACCTGTGTACAGTTGGACTTTCCCAGTAAACAAATGTAAAATAAAATAAATAAATATTCTCCCCAGGCTTCCATGAAAATGGGTTCCTAACCCAGATGGACTTTCCCCCAAATGTCAGATAAATGAATAAATAAACAATGTGCGCATGCATAGCAGAGCAATAAATAAATAAATAAAAATAAAAATGAAAACAGACGGAATCAGTACTTTGGCGCAAGGTTTGAAAAAGGCAACCAGGTCGCAGTTATGCAGGCGTGATTATTTTAGCCTCATTGTCACGGATCATTCGCTCACAGGCTGACAATCAGCTGTCAGCAATACTGCTAAACTCTTGACTTTAATAAAACCTACTATTTCATACCTCTTTTACGAGGTCTCTGCTTGGCGTTGACCAAGATCTGTAAGCTTGCCTTCATACTTTAGATCAACATTTGTTTCCAAATAACTGTTCGTTCATTTACATTTGTCAGTTACCTTAAATCATCTGTTTCTATTTGAAAACCTTGGCTAACAACATGAAATATATAAAATCTTAAAGGAACCAACACCCTTAGTTTTACTACCCAGGCAGGCAGAGATGCATAATGACTGTAGATTATCCATTCTAAGACTGTCTAATACAGAAATTAGTTAATAAGACATGAGGTTTTAGAAGCAACTAAGAAATATAGCAAAATACTGTAGACATGATTATAATTATATGAACTTCCCTTATATAGATACGTATACTTTTATATATAGTCCATTTGTTTGACAAACACAGGTGATAAGGATTGCCAAATGGTGGCTATGCAATGGTATGGCATGTCGGTACAGGTTAGTGGGGTTGGGCAAGGTTAGAGAGTGTGTGTGTGTGTGTGTGTGTGTGTGTGTGTGTGTGTGTGTGTGTGTGTGTGTGTGTGTGTGTGTGTGTGTGTGTGAGTTAGGGCTAGGGTCAGGAATAAATGAAGAACGGGTGTTGTGTTTTTGTGTGTGAATTTGTATATTTTAGGGTAAAGGAAAAGGTTAGGTTAGGGGACAAATGTGGTGTTTGTGTGTTTATGAATGTTTGTGTACCAGTCTCTCTTGTGTAGTGGCAGTGTTATGGGAAGGTTTTAATGACATTAAGGTATAGGGTTAGGGTTGAGTGAAGGTACAGCATTAAGGTTAGGGTTAGCACCCATTATTAAAGTGGTGCAGGGGTGGAGCCCCCTGTTCTCTTTAGTAGTGGGTGTAAACCCTAACCCTAAGCTTTCCCTTTCCCTACAATTAATATGAGCATATAATGTTATAACTCTGTATACTTGTTCTTTCCATTTTAAATCTGCGATGGTCAATCTTCCCATTTTTGCTAAAGTTACAACTAATATCTGTACTGAATTTCTACAGAATGCAGCTATTTCCGAACATCTCTTGTTTCCCAAATTCCAGATTATCTTTCCCCCTGATAGTTTCTCTGTAATCTTTCTTCATTTGTTAAAAATATTGTGTTTTCTAATATAATTGCATCTTCATCACATGTATTACACAGCTCCAAAATTCTTTTTCTTATTATTATGTTCTTAATACTATTCACATTTACAGAAAGCACTCTAAAATTTTAATTTTCTCTTAGATTCATGGTTTCATAACCAATTTCAAGGCTAGCTTTCCTAACAGGGCATTACAAGCCTAGCCAGCTTCCTTACTAGAGGTGACAATCAAACATTATCCCTTGTGTCTGTGAGGCAAACACCTCAACCATTATACCATCCACCAATCATTAGCTGCATATATTCTTCTTCATCCATTTCCTTTCTTTTTTTTCCTTTTGTATGTATCGCTTTAAATTTTCTTTTTTTGTCATTTACCCTTTTACCAATAGAACTCTTTTTTACTGCCTCACAGTTTGTCTTCATCGTTTATTTAAGAACCTTCTTCTATGTCCTCTTTATTATTTTTTTCGCATCTAATTTTTCTTCTATTTCTACTTCTAAAATTTATTCTCTTTCTTTTTCTTTTTCCTTATGCAAATTTACATTTTTTGCAATCCATCCATAGGTGTCCAATTTTGTTACATTTATAACATTTCAATTCATATCTTTTTTGAATCATGTTCCATTTCCCAATAAATAAAACATTTTCTTTTGTCAGTTACTTACCAAATGCATTTCTTTTCCACAAAAAAAAAATATTTTGGGTTGTCCACAATATTTTATGACACCCTTGTTCCTCTCCACATTTATAATGTGTGGCATATGTATAATTTAATCTCTATTATTAATGCAGTATTACAAACCCAGTCACCAGTTCATAAACCCCTTTTGTCATAAACCTTTGCAATGTCCAGTATTTCATTACATAAAGTTTTCAAATGTCCTTTCAAAGCCTTTCTTTCTATCCCTGTTTGAAACTGTAAATTAATTTTCTTTTTTTTGTTTCCCTGTTAAATGGTTTTATTACATAAAGATTCCATGTGTTGCGGTATTTCTTTTTCACATATTCTCCAAGAAAATTTTCCATTGAAAAACAATCACAGATATAATGTCACAAAATGTCTTTGTTAATAAGAATAAATGCTGTTAACCCATGCTTTTATAGCATCTATATTACGTGATTGAAACGTTACGTTATCGAACACCTAAAGGTCGATCACTAAATATCAAATCCTTAACATCGAAAATGGGCATTTCCACACAGGGAAACAAAGCCGTTGGCCAAAAAAAAAGAAAAAAAAAATTTAAACAGAAATTAAGCTTTGCTCCCAAACCCCCCAATGTGGGGGGCTGTGCCCCGTACACATCCCCTAACTAAATATACCAACTCTGAGATCACTGTACAGTGGAGAAAGAACAAAATCCATGTAATGGCCAAACAACGTATTGCCCTGTGTGGAAACGGCTGTTCTTCATTTTCAGACTTCGACATTTAGTGATCGACCTTTAGGTGTTCGATAACCTAAGGTTTCAATCACATAATAGGTAACCGCTTTTATACCCAGAAGAGTAATTAAGTTGTCCTACACTTCATACTTGTCCATTTATTTGTCTTCTTTACTTTGAATCTTAACCACATACTTCAGTTTTTCATTTTCTTCTGCCTTTTTCATTTCTGCTACTTCACTTTTGCTTTACTTTACTTTCTCTGAATATGTTTTCTTTTCCATCTCACCACTATTTTTCAGGACTGTCTCTGCATCCTCCTTTGTATTTTATCTATAATGTCCCCCAAGGAAATATCATCTTCATTTTGCTGGCTCACTCTGTACCACCATTTCTTTAAGCAAATCATCCCGCAACCCTCCAAACTGGAGGGTTGTAATTATGCATCCATCATTTGCTGACTCATCTCCATTAAACAGATTTCTTTGAAACATTTCCTTGGAATCCTGCACACATTCTCTGGTCTCAATATTTGTTTTCTCGTCTATTTCTTTCACCAATCCATTATTTTCTTCTCCAGGCTGCCATTGCACCTGGAATGGAAATAGGAAGTGCTCCTCCAAAATGGGTCTCACTTGCAACAATATCAAATAGAGGAAGTTCCCCCATACTTTTACCAAATTTCCAAAGGTAGTATAAATGCCACCTTAAGTTTCCCCTGAAAAGAGGCTAATAGAGTAGTGGGACTAACCGAGTCAAAAAAGAATAAACAAATACAGATAATGTGTGTGTGTGTGTGTGTGTGTGTGTGTGTGTGTGTGTGTGTGTGTGTGTGTGTGTGTGTGTGTGTGTGTGTTTAAGTTCATGAATCTCAATTTTTTTGTTCAAAGAACAAAAAATAAAACAAATAACACTGAAACACCAAACATCACAAAATTCCTGAACAGATATTAACATGAGCATTTTCCTTGCCCCACTGAAATAGGAGATTTTTGCTCAACCACCTGTGATTCTAGCAAAACCATTAGATACAATGCACTGCAAACATATATATATATATGTGTGTGTGTGTGTGTGTGTGTGTGTGTGTGTGTGTGTGTGTGTGTGTGTGTATATATATATATATATATATATCTATATATATATATATATATATATATATATATATATATATATATATATACACATACATATATGGGTCTCGGAAGTTTGCTGGAATGAGCAAACGTCTGAAACCCAAATGGCTGGGCATACATACGCGAAAGTGCTTTTCACCAAAGAAGCACTTTCGCGTAAGTATGCCTGTTGCCGAGGCCGTAGTATGGTGCGGATAAGGGAAAATTTCCTTTTTCCCACTGTAGTGCGGTCTCGGAGGCAGAATATTAAAGTAGGGGGGTGTGGGGGGGTGCAGGGGCTGAAGCTGCTCCTGCTAAAATGTTAATGCAGTGTTTTTTTTTTTTTTGTAACACGCTTTAACGAAAGCGCATTTTTGATAAAAGCTCTTTCATTAAAGTGTGTTCGGTTGTTATGGATTCGGACATTTGTTCATTTGAGCAAACTTCCTAGATATATATATATATATATATATATATATATATATATATATATATATATATATATAGGTCCACTTTTATATCTTAAAATACTGAATTCCAGTATTCAGAGACCATAATGTCGAAAGTGCAGTTTTCCGAAACTGCACTGTGCCGAATCTTAGTATCCCATATGTGCGATAGGTGTAGTGTTTTATGTATGTGATTGTGCACTGTTTCTTTAAGGATACTGTGTTATGGCAGCTGATGTTCATTTATGTACAGAGATTCAGGTAAGTGTTCAAATTTTAAGGGTTTTGGGTAGAAACATGTTTGTTTTTAGTTTTTCTAAGGAGTTTTAGGGGTAGATTGGGGTACGTAGTTGAGACTGTATGTGTGTGAACATTGTATATGGGGATTTTAGTATGATTGTAGTATGTGTGGTTGCTATTTGCTATTGGATTTTTTTTTTTGTTTTATTTCTTTCGATTTTGTGAGTGTTCGTGATTATGTAGTTTTGTGTTTGTGAGCTTTCAATGTTTTAGAATCGAAATACTGAAATTTGAGATTTCAGTATTTTGAGATTAAAAAGTGGACCCATATATATATATATATATATATATATATATATATATATATATATATATATATATATATACACACACACACACAATATAAATATATATATATATATATATATATATATATATATATATATATAAATAGACACAATCTCACCCATATATATATATATATATATATATATATATATGTTTAGTATGTATTAAGAAGAGGAAATATTTATAATAAAATGGTGTACAAATACTAGAAGACAAGGTAGGAATATGTGCAATGGACTCAGAGTGCTTAAATTTCAGGAAAGGGGAGAAGAATGGAACAGAATGGTGTAGCCAATTCGCCTGTTCTTGTAGAAAGAAAAATATCTTTCAGGAAGTACACTTCCAGTCTTTAGCAAGGGATCCTGATTGACTGAGAAGTGAACAAAGGGACAGAAAACACAGTGAAATAGTTTCATTGCCATGAGGTATTTCAGTAAGATTCTTTGTTCACAGAGCTTTATTTACCTTTTGGCATCAGAGATTATACTTAAAACTTTGTTAAAAAGTACTTCAGGTATAAAGCTGTCTATAGGCATAATCTTCTTACTTGCATCTGCTAAAGACTGAAGCAGTAATTAATCAGGTCATATTTTTAACACTTGCACTACAAAGAGGATTACAGTGTCTTTACAGTACAGCCGTAGGGGCAACATTAAACTGAAAGGAATGTTACTTGTTTACTTTTGCGTATGAAAAGTTGAGGAAATGATAAATATACAATAACACAGTGCACTGACATGAATGACAGAGTAATTAACACAAACATCAGGTGAGGCCGAACCTGTGCATTTCCTGCAGATGGGTGTAACTGTAAGTAAAAACTGGATAGGTCAGTATCAAGGCTCCTTTCATACGCTCCTCCTCCCGTTCTATCAGGCCTTGTTATTTTTAGGTAGCTCGTTGCACAACAACACAGGTTTGGTTTGAACCGTGTCAAAAGACCTGTGAGTTAAAAAAAATCACCTTGTTCCTTTTTAGAAAGAGTAACAAAACTGCTTACAACACTTGACTATGATCATTTGCTAGCACCACCAAACTACCCCAGGACTTGTAAATCATTGCAAGAGTCTCTTAAATACTTCCTGCAAGTTCCTTGAGTGCAAATAAAATTGAAGGTTTACTAAAATGCAGCAGACAGAGTTACAAGTGAAATAAAAACGGTGCAGCATTAGGTATCTTATTTTGGGAATCAAATTTACACACACATGGCAAACTATTTTTTTTTTCATTTTGACTTTAATGTAACTAAAATCTCTTCAAGTTTGGTTTCATCTTCAGGTCAGGGCTTACAAAGATTGCTGAATGACTATAATAGCCATTAAACTTTTGAAATATTATGTATCATTAGGCATGAGAAAAAAATAACTACCCCTAGAGTAAATTCCTTACACTTAGCACAGCGTTCACTGGTGTTCTGATTCTGAAGGGTATGAGAACTGTAACTATCCTGGTCATCATAATTAATTAGGCCATCTGAATTAAAAATAAATCTCTATTACCAATATCCTTTGTTCACTTTTTATCTTTAGTTTATAATGCTATTAATATCTTTATTTCATCCTGGTGCTAAATAACAGTATAGAACATGTAGACATTTCATCCTTCTGTTTTCAGATTATATTTGATCACTTGTACAAAATATTTACCTGTCACATTATTCTTTTGTCAGGGAAAACATTACTAGGTCATAAAATGAATCTATAGTGAGATTAACAAGGAAGAATCAATTTGTTTCAACCATTTTCAATACAGGTATTTTAGTTGATTTATGAAAGTGTACTATAAAGCCTTAAAACTCATATGTTCTACAATAAGGAACAGATATAGAAATATTTAAAAGTAGACATGCATACTGGCTCCTTAAGCTGCTAATGAATGCTAGTGACCTTTACCCTATTATGTTTTTTAACTTACACAACAGTCATTCAAGGAAAGTTAGCCAGCCTGTCTGGATTGCCATAGATTTGTATTCAGTGGAACAAGTGAATCAATTCATCATGTGCAGTTACAGACCTCATAACTACACCAGAGATGTATGATAACATTCATTTAGGTAAATACTTGAAAAAAACAGCTAACTGCCACATTTACCTGTCATGAACACTGACTCAGCGTAATGAGCTCTACCTTACAATTCAAGTGTCTTAGTTTCTTTATTTCAACACAGGGTAGAGCATTGGTCTTCATAGTTCGTTTTCAGACTTAGCTGGGAGCACTGTCTGGTTAAGTAATCTGCTCAGAGTTACACAGTTAGTCAATGGAAGCTTAGGGAATCAAACCCTGGATTACTGGACCAGTGGAAATAGCTTGTTAACAAATCCTTAATCCTCTGAGCCAGTTGCCAGACATGTTCATTCTTGACCACTGGTTATCATATGTGTGGAGTTCACCTGTTTTCACCATGTTTATCTGTGGTTTTCTTTTAGGTACCCCGACTTCCATGCCAAAACATGAAAATGAATAGGTTAAACTGTTCTTATTTTTATGTGCTGTATTTACCCTTGTCCTTGAGGTCCATTTATGGATGAACAAGTTAAATAAACAATAAATCATTAAATAAACATGAGGATATTGGGAGGACTTGTTCATCACCTGAAGGGACAAGAGAAATTTAAATAATATTTCCCTTCTTGCTTTATACATCACAACTCTGCATTTTTTGGGGGCTAGTTCATAGGCTCATAGGTTTATAGGTAGGTACTAGGCTATTGGCCCTAGGGCCTATACAAGCCCAGCCAAAAAGGTACCCTGGCTTTTGCCACCCAAGAAAATTATTTTCCTGTGCCACTGTCGAGCAGAGCCACAGAAGTGATCCCCGGGGTGAATTTCCTATTTCCCATCCAGTCATTAAGATTTTTCTTGAAGAGTGCTAATGAGGAACTTTGATATAGATAGGTAGTTTATTCCAGAGTATGGGAAGTCTCTGGGACAGGAATCTATCCCTCCGGCATTTTCTGTTTATTGTGGTGACAATGTATAGGTCCCTACAGCGTGTAGCTCAGAGGGATTGGGATTTCTTTAAGTGGAGCATGTCCAACAGCTCTGGGTTTGACATAGCTTTGTATGTTAGGCAGAGATCACCTCTGAGTAGGCGATATGCAACAAAGTAAAGCTAGAGTTTTTTGAGAAGGTCTGCATAGGGCATCTGTTTGAGGCTGGTAATCCTCTTTGTGAGGTATTTCTGCAGCCTTTCCAGTTGTTGTAGATGTCTTGTGAGGTACATACCAAAAGGGGCGTTGTACTTTATAATGGGTCTAATGAGTGATGAGTAGAGGGGAACAATGACCTCTTTTTTTTCTGGAGGAGAAACCTTTTGTGATGAGGTGTGCCACTTAGAATGATTTCCTGACTACTGCAGCAATGTGATTATCAAAGGAGAGACTACGTCCACCTGTGTCCCAAGGTCTCTTATCACACTTTCAGTGTTAAGTATACTACCACCTATGTTGTAGTTCATGGGTACAGAGATTTTACCAAAGGGGATGACAATGCACTTTTTGGCATTGAGCTTTAAACCAAGGCTTTGACACCAGGCATCTGTCTCAGTGACGCCCTTTTATAGGATGTCCACATCGTTAGGAGTTTCGATTTTGGCTCCTAGTTTGCAGTCATCTGCGAACTTCATTAGCCAAAGACCTTCTGTGTTAGCCTGTACTTCAGAGAAGTAGATACCAAACAGGAGAGGACCCAGGACTGAACTCTGTGGTACTCCACTTGTCACTGGTCTGAAGTCTGATTTGGAGTCTGCTACTTTCACAGTGTGGGTTCTGTCAGTAAGCCAGTTGGCAACCCATCTTGTGACATAGGGATTTATCCCTAGTTTAGTGAGTTTACCTATAATTCCAGAGTGGGGGATGGTGTTGAAAGCCTTGGCAAGATCTAGATAGGCTGTGTGAACCACCTTACCCTCATCTACGGCTTTGGTAACTGCTTCAAAGAAATCTATCAGGTTTAGGAGACATGATCTGCCTTTTACAAACCCGAACTGGGTGGGGTCCAGAGTTTGGAGATTACCAATGTCTTTGTTTATAAGTTCCATGATGATACATTCCATGACCTTGCAGACCAGGCTCGTCAGGCTACTGGGGCGGTAGTTCTTGGGGTCCGTGGTGGCTCCCCCCTTATGGAGTGGGATAACCGTCGCTGTGCGCCAATCAGCGGGCACAAAGCCTGACAGTGAGGCTAGGACTGAATATGGTACTTAGGTGGGGTGCCAGTTCGCTCTGTAGTTCATGTAGAATGCAGCGTGGGATGTTGCCTAGTCCCATGGATGCTGTGTTCTTGGCTTTGGAGAGTGTGGTTTTTACCTGTGCAGCCGTGATTACAGGAACTTTGCATTCTTCAGGTATAGAGATGGGCCCTTTAAGGGGTGAGAGGGGGGTAAAGTTAGCACTGAAGCTATCTGCCAGGATGATGGCAATATCAGTTGAGTCTGTATATTTAGTGCCATTGTGCTGTAACTCAGAGCAGATCTGAGTGTTGCCATTGAGATTCTTGACATAGCTATAGAATGCTTTGTGGCTGTCTTTAGAATCAGTGGTGATTTTATAGGTTCATAGGTTCATACTAGGCTATCTGCCCTAGGGCATTTATAAGCCTAGCCAGAATGTGTTTGGCTTTCGCCACCCATTTTAAATTTATTTTGCTATGCCCTTTTTCGAGGTTAGTATACTGTGCCTCTGTCTAACAGTGACACAGAAGTGATACTCGGGGTAAACCTACGATCTCCCATCCACTCATCAAGATTCCTCTTGAAGAGAGTCAATGAGGGACTCTGCCTAACCTGGACTGGGATTTTATTCCAGAGTGAAGGGAGCCTCTGGGTTATGAATCTGTCCCTCCAGCATGTCCTATTTATTTCAGTGCTGAGGTTCAAGTCTCTCGAGCGTAGCTCGAAGGGATTTGGATTTTCTGAGGTGCAGCATGTCCATTAATTCTGGGTTGGACATGGCTTTATACGTCAGGCACAGATCGCCTCTGAACAGGTGGTATGCCACTGAGTAGAGCTGGAGTTTCTTTAACTGGGCAGCATATGGCATCTGCTTGAGCCCTTTGATCCTCTTGGTGAGGTACTTTTGGGGTCTTTCCAGTTGCTGCAGGTGTCTGGTAAGGTACATCCCAGGAGGTGCATTGTACTCAATTATGGGCCTGGTGAGGGATGAGTAAAGAGGCACGATGACCTCCCCTGATCTAGATGTGAATCCCTTCATGATTAGGTGGGCTATATAAAATGTTTTTCTAACAACTTTGGCCACGTGGTTGTCAAATGAGAGAATGCTATCAACTTGGGTCCCCAGGTCCCTAATTACTTCTTCTGTACTTAATGGATTACCACCTATGTGGTAATTTGTGGGCACTTTGTTTTTGCCAAAGGGGATGACAATACACTTTTTTGGCATTTAGCTTGAGGCCATGGCTCTGGCACCAGTTGTCTGTTTCTATGAGGCCCTTTTGGAGGATGCTTGTGTCAGCTGGAGAGTCGATTATGGCGCCCAGTTTGCAGTCATCTGTGAACTTGGTCAGCCACAGTCCTTCCGTGTTGGCCTGTACCTCCGAGAAATATATATCGAACAAGAGAGGTCCCAGGACTGAGCCTTGTGGGACACCACTTGTAACTGGTTTGGAGTCTGACATGGCTCCAGCAATTCTAACCATGTGGGTTCTGTCCTTGAGCCAGTTTGCAATCCATCTAGTGACATAGGGGTTTATATTTAAGCTGGTGAGCTTATCTATGATGCCCGAGTGGGGTATTGTATCGAAGGCTTTTGCGAGGTCCAGGTAGGCTGTGTGGACCACCTTCCCCTCGTCAATGGCCTTGGTGACTGTTTCAAAGAAATCAACCAGGTTTAAGAGGCAGGATCTGCCCTTAACAAAGCCAAACTGGGTAGGATCCAGTGTCTGTAGGTCCCCAATATCTTTATTTATGAGGTCCATGATGATCCTTTCCATGGCTTTGCAGACCAAGCTAGTCAGGCTTATGGGGCGATAGTTTCCAGGATCCGTTGAGGCACCACCTTTATGGAGAGGGACCACTGTTGCTGTACGCCACTCTTTGGGCACATATCCTGTAGTAAGGCTGAGATTGAACAGTAGTTTTATGTCTGGGTTTAGCTCTTCTTGGAGTTCATGTAGGATGCAGCCCAGGACACCATCTGGTCCCATTGATGCTGTGTTTTTTGCTTTGGAGAGGGCGGCTCTTACCTGAGCATCTGAGATGTCAGGGGGGCAGCACTCTGCTGGGATAGATATTTGCCCTTTTGGTGGGGAGGGGGGGAGAAGTTTGCGCTGAACCTGTCAGCTAGGATGTTGGCAATGTCTGTGGGTTCAGTGTATTTTTTGTCATTTTGGACTAATTCTGAGCATATCTGGGAATTACCACCCAGGTTCCTAACATAACTAAAGAAAGCCTTATGATTATCCTTAGTTCCTTAGTGTCCTGTGCAATTTTTCTCTCGAAGCTGGCCTTAGACAATTTTATGAGTGCCCATAGTTTTTTGCTAATACTGATCAGTGATGCCTTCCCTTTTTGGGATTTTGCTCTATCATTTAGTAGCTTCCTCCTTCTATTATATAGTTTGTTTATGGCTGGGATTCACCCAACAGGACATCTGCCTTTGGAGGATTGGGTCTTGGTTTTATTTGGGATCGCATGATCCATGCATTCCTGAAGGTGTTCATAGAATGCGTTTATAAAGGATTCTGCGGTCTGGGCCGTATTTTCCACAGGCCCGGGGGCTTTGAAGGATTCCACCTCGGTTTTGAGGAGTGTGAAATTTGCTTTAGAGAAGTTTTTCACTGTTGTTTTCTGGGCAGGGGGTGGGGTCTGGATGTGAAAATCCAGTGAGATTAGTTTATGGTCTGATCTTACCAGTGAGGGATACACTTCTGGTCTGGAGCATAGAGATCCCATGTTGGTGATGATCAGGTCCAGTATGTTTTCCCCTCTCGTGGGAGTGGTAACAAGTTGTTCCATAGCATTTGAGTTTGTAAATTCTAGGAACCTTTGGGCTAGGGAGTTGGAGCTAGAGTAATGCTCCCAGTCTATGCTTGGGTAGTTGAAGTCACCCAAGATAATGGTGTTTGGAGAGACTTTCATATTTTCCAGTGTTCTCAGGAAGGCCGAGTGGGGTTCCTGGGTTTGGGAGGGTGGTCTGTAGCAGGCTATAAACTGGAAGGCAGTTTTACCCACTGTTAGTTGCACATGGATAGTCTCTGAGGTTTCGTGCTTTGCCACCAACCTGGAGGTGTGGGTATCTTTGATGAATATCGATACTCCCCCTCCTTTTGTGGTTCGGTCCAAGTTTTGGGGCCGAAAAGAATGGTATGAGGTATAACCTGGTAGTGCTAGGGTGCTCTCAGGAGCCCTGAACCAGGTTTCTGTTACTGCACAGATATCGATGTTCTCCATGCTAAGGAGAGTTTCGAGTGTGTGCATCTTGAGGTTTAGACTTCTGGCATTGAGTAGCATTACTCTTAGTTTATTGTCCCTTGTGATACCTATGGAGGTGGGTTTGTCTTTTGAGCCTTGCCTAAAAAAGGCACTATGGGGGTAGCAAGAGCCTTTGCCAATATCCGAAAGCCCAGGGGTGACAGGTGCAAGCCGTCCTTAGCGAAGCATTGTGGCTTGTCGAGCATATCATCCCAAGCTGACAGGCATTGGATCCCCTTTGAATGACACCAGTACTTAAGCCAGTTGTTGAAATTGATCATCTTGTCTTCATATTGTGGCATCATTCTTGGTGAGGGTAAGATGCTACTCAAGGTCAGGGACATACCGGCCTGGGCTACATGCTCAGAGAGCTCCTTTATGTCTCTTTTCATGTAGTCCAGGGAGGTACATCTCAGGTCATTCACACCAGCATGGACAATGACTGAGTCATATTTGTACTTGCCTTTTAGTGACCTGAGTGCTTGTGTTATGTGGCGGATCCTAGCACCCGACAGGCTGCTCACCGTGACCCTCTCCTTGTTCAGCCTGGTGAGCGGGACGTCAGTGTGCCTGATGATAGAGTCACCTATTACAATTGTATCAGGTGTGTTGTTTAGCCTTAAGGGCTGTGACTGTTTGGAACACTGGCTTTGAGAGCTATGTGTTACACGTATTTTGTTTTGGGGTAGCGGTTGCTTGGGTGTCTGCTTTGGAGGTCTCTGCTGCTTAGGCAGATTTTTATTTAGAGCCTCCGAGTATGTTTTTGTGTGTTTATGTGTTTGGTTTGCTGTCGTGGTAGGTCTGTGTGAGACTGGAATTGTAGTGAGTGTGGTTTCCTTCTCCTCCCGACTGGTTATGCCAGTACTGAGTTGAGAGAGCTTAGCCTCCAGTTTGGCTATATGGCTGCATCGCTCACATGTGTTGGAATTTGTTGGGAGGAGGAGAGGGTTGTCTGTGTACATGAGGCAGTTGTAACATTGCCTCAAGATTCCCAGATTCACCAGCTGGACCGGAGAGGAGATTGACAACTGACCTTTGGACATGCTAGAATAATATTGGGAATTCCTTAATAATTGAAAACAAGGGCCAGTGGGGAGTGAGGGTGTAGTGCTTTTAATTTTTAGTGCTGACTTATATAATTGCTTTAGCGCGCAAGTGCCAGGTAACTTAAGTGCAATGTGTTACAGGTAACTTAAATGCAAAAACGACAAACAGTAACTTTCTTTCAAGTGAAACAAGGAAATAAGTACAGTAAGCAATGCAGATATCACTAGTGATCCACAGAAGTGCTGAGAAGCCCCGTATTAGGTGGAATTAGCTTTCCAGGGAAATAACAAGCAAACAAACAACAAGCATATAAACAAAGCTAGATTCAGCAGGCCTGTATCTAGTCTATGCCACTGCAAACAAGGTGTACCAATTTCAGTAAGATACAGTTCAAATATTCAGGCACTATAAACCTTTAACCAGAAATTCCCAGCTCAGAAGGGCAGAGTCCAGCCTCTTCTCCCACAAGAGTGCAGACCACGAACCTTCTTAATGTAAAATAACTGGCCTGACACCCAAGTGCCTAAACCAGAACTAATACACTTTAAGAATAACAGACACTGGGCTCTCAATCAGCAGTTCCCAACTTAGAAGGATGAAAGCTACCTGTCCTGCCACCACAGTGCATGCCACAAACCTTCTTAATGTAAAACAACTGGTCTGAAGCCCAAGTGCTTAATCCAAAAGACTTAGAATTATAGCTATACTTTAATCAAGTTACTACCAAGCAGTAATAAATACAATTGAATACTTTAGAGAATGCCTGGATTAGTGCTCAAGTTACACAAACAAAGCTAGATCCAGCAGGCCCGAATCCAGTCTATGCCACAGCAAACAAAGCGCACCAACTTCAGTAAGAAGCAGTTCAGATATGCATGCACTATAAGCCTTTAACCAGAAATTCCCAGCTCAGAAGGGCAGAGTCCAGCCTCTCCTCCCACAAGAGTGCAGGCCACGAACCCTCTTAATGTAAAATAACTGGCCTGAAAGCCCAAGTGCTTAAACCAGAATTAATACACTTTTAGAATAACAGACACTGAGCCCTCAATCAGCAGTTCCCAACCTAGAAGGATGTAAGCTACCTGTTCTGCCACTACAGTGCAGACCACAAACCCTCTCAGTGCAAAACTGGTCCGAAGCCCAAGTGTTTAAACAAAAAGGCTTAGAATGAGTTATACCAAGCAGTAATAAATACAATTGAGTACTTTTAAGATGATGCAAAAGTAAAATAAAGTAGGTAGAAACACAAGTACAGTAAAAGCAGATGAAATTTTTTTTTTTCCTGAACAAGTGCTGAGATCAAAGAAACAGATTTGAGTGCTGAAACTAGAAAACTGGCTAGTTATAAGAAAAAAAAACTAAGCTAGAAGGCTTCCCTCCAACACAGAAGGGCTTGGGGGCTCAGAAGCCTACAAACAGTCTATACCACTTAACAGGAAAGGCAGGAAACAAGCTTAATTTTTTTTTCTGTTTCCCAGATGCTCTCTTTGTACACAGTAGGAGTGCCTGAAATCAGAATATGATCTCAGTGCACTCAGTTGAGTGAGCAAATGAGATGGGCCCAGAAGGAGTATCCAAACACTAATTTACAAGAGGGGCGGGCAGTTTCAAGGCCACTAAGATTAACACCAAAACAAAAACAGGGAGGGTGGGTGGAACTAACTGAAGAGCAGAGTCAAAACTTCCAGTTCAGTTAATATTCCTGCAACACACAGTTAGAATCAATTTAAATACTGTATTTTTTTGAAAAAAAAGTGCAGATAAAGGTACTTAAATTCTCTTATACATCCAGTTGAATACAACAAGTTCTTAGCCGGCCAAAGCTGAGGTTTTTAAGCAGAACATATTTCATTTGTTTTCCTAACTAGCTTTCGAGGATTTTATCAGGGATCGCAGCTTCTTACTGAGGCTGACCAGGGAGCTCCTCCACTCGTGGGATTTTACAACAGTTTCTTCCTTCTGCTGTATCGTTTGTTTATGGCAGGGGACCACCAGATTGGCTTCCTTTTTTTGGAAGATAACGTCTTGGTTCTGTTTGGGATAGCACAATCCATGCACTAGTGTAAGTGCTTATAAAGTGCAATTGTGTAGGATTCAGTAGTTGTAACTGTATTGTCCATCTGCATGGGTGTCATGAAGTTCACCACTTCTGTCTTAAGAAGCATGAAGTTGGCTTTGGAGAAATTTATTACCGTGGTTTTCTTAATGGGGGGTGGAGGCAGGATGTGGATATCTAGGGTGATTAGCTTATGGTCACATCAGACCAATGAGACTTTGATTTCACAGTTACTCATGTTGGTAATGACTAGCTCTAGGATATTGCTGCCCCTGGTGGGGGTGTGGATAAGTTGATCTAGGGCATTGGAGTTTATGAATTCCAGAAAGCATTGAGCGAAGGAGTTGGTACATGAATAGTTTTCCCAGTTAATGGTGGGGTAGTTTAAATCGCCCATTATTAGGGTGTTTGGTTGAACCCTAATATTTTACAATACATCAAGAAAAGAGGAGTGGGTGATTTATTTATTTATTTATTTATTTATTTATTCAACATTTGTTTACAGGGGAAGTCTGACTGTGCAAGTTTGCTCATTTTTCAGCCGAGGCCCAGGGAGAAAAGCTCCACATAATAACAACATAACAGTCAGTATTTTAAACAATAGTGAAACAGTCAGAGAAATGAGTGATAAATCACATAGTAACACATATTATCACAGTTCAAGTTAGTAATAATGATTTCTTCTTTGTTGTTTTTCTTGGGAAGGAATTAAAATACGTACACATTCCATGCAAACAAAAGATCTCCACATATTACTTTTGAGCCTTCATACTTTTGTGACATTCCATCTGGGAATGGTCGTAAAGATGGGAAAGAAAACTAAACTCTGTAGTCACTTATCTGAATTTCAGCTTCAGATATGACCCCACTCACTGTTATCATTTTGAGTTCATGAAATGCAGCCATATTCAGCTATAGACACCACAGTAGAAGCTAACCTGCGTACTAATCCTGTAAAGGAAGACAATTCTGAACACATTTCTTAAGTGCAGGAATATGATATTATCTGGATGATCATTGTGCATTTAAATCATTGTAAAGCCCATCCTTGAAGAGTATGTGCAGACCTGTGATTCAAAGGCTGAATGCAACAATGTAGTTAAGGTTGTTTTCCACAGATTAGAATTTAATTGGTTTGTAGTTTCATGTCTGGGGAATAACACACGTTTGTGTAAATATATGTTTGTGCTTTCTATGGTTTTTGGAATGTCACCTGATTCCTGGTATAGGCTGAGCAGATGTATTAGAATTCATTTAGGCCCAAATACAGCTCACAGAAAATCCACAATGTAAACTAGACATTCTCATGCCATTCTTTGTACTGAAGCTATTCAATCTGTGGAAGACATCATTAATGCAGAAGACCTGTGGAGAGATTCCTCGCCCTCCCAGGTGAATAGCCAGAGGTCTTTCTTATATGTGTGTGTAGATGAAGAAATACTGCTGGGAACCACCACGATAAAATAAAGATCCAATTTATTTTTGTAAAAAACAAGCGCTTTCACGCATACAAATGCGCTTCATCAGGTTATAACATTCACATAAAAAACGCCCATTTATATACTAAAACAATCATCAGTTAACTAATACAATTTGTCAATTAACCAATTAATTAAAACACAATCAATGCAGTTGAAGCAACTAACAGTGTGTGTTACTTCACTCAATAGATGCATAAGCAAATATAATCAAACATCCCTCAACATTTCACTAAGAATACTAAAAAACACTCATAACATCATATCATATAAGTCAAATAATGACTTAATAAAATTACCAAAATATTCATTTACTATGTCAAAAAATCATGAAGCGTTATTCTGTGCATATGCGCTTGAGCCGAATGCATGAATTGTATTCTATCACTTTAAGTAACCTGAATCACATCAGATTGACATCGCAAAAGAAACCAACATGATTCACAGCCAGCCTATTTTTTTTTTTTTTTTTTTTTTTTTTTAGTCATTGTTATATTGGAACTATAATCAGCAAACAAACATGCATATAGATATTATTATATAGGAATAACCATAGAATATCTTTTTTAGACCATAAGTCAAATCAATTGCTGTGAAAAAATGTCATTTATATTTCATATATTTCTTGGTTTCTTATTCTCTTAATGCTTTTTATATATATATACAACCATCGGTAAACATATTGTAACCGACAGACCTTCATCTTAGTATCTAACGCCCAAAACCAATCCGAACAAACCTATCAAAAATTGTAGAAATATGTAGATATTCTAACATTATCTTCGTAATTTCTTGTAGCCGTATTCATTTAGAACATTATATGCAACATTCTTAATATGTGTATACATCATAGTTTAATGTCACCATTATTTATAAATAATGTAGAAACTTTTTTAACATGTAAGATTTTTTGTGTACAATTTCACAGTCAGTAGCCGCACGATAAAGCAGGACTACAGCCCAAAAACTTTCAACACTAATCCCAGGTACATAAATAGTACTTCAAGAAGTAATAATAATATATTAGATTCCTATAACAGATAGTCCTAGCGATATAAGGCAAATATTAAAATAATTCTACATTAGCACTCAATCGCAATTTAAGACCTCAAGATGTCAAAAGGTCAGAAATTAATCAATCATTATTCAACAATTTTTAAACAGATATGACAGTGCAGGTCATTGGTATGGAATGTAGATAGGTATTTATAAGGACTTCTCATAAGCTACATGTCATTATATATCAAAGTGTAACAGAAATCTATAGCCATAGCTCCAAAAAGCTATAGAGTGTATAAGAGACGAAGGCAGATCCTGGCGAAATAAATCGCAACTAGCCAAACGGCCATACCAACCTTTGACATATGTATAAGGAGATATTTAGGGCAAAAAGCCCATAAACAATATCTCATTACATATCAGGATGTAGCTGAAAAATAATACTGATACAAAAACACAAGTTGTATGTCAGTATATATACATAGTCACTGTCTCATAATGATCCTAATAGAGCAGGGCGAATGTTGACAGTGGTATTAAGCCCAGGTGGTATGTGCGCCTTTAACCTTAATATCCACCTAAGTTCGAACATTTCTATAGTGCCTAAGTGATCACCCTCCCTCCTATTAGGGTTGATAACTTGTAGGACCTGGAAGCTAAAACTGTGCCGTGACCTTTCAGCACAATGTATAGCTAAAGCACTAGTATGATTGTTCTTCTTTATGTCGTAGACATGATTGTAGACTCGATCTTTGAGTCTACGTGATGTCATGCCTACGTAATAGCTACTACATTGATTACACACTGCAAGGTAAATGACATTTTGCGTATTGCATGTGGCATAAAAAGTAGGTTCAAAAGTTATATTGATACCTGGAATACTAAAACCTTGTGTTCTACTAATGAATTTACATATAGAACATCTGCCACATGCATAAGTACCTGTTTTTATTTGGGCTCGAATATCAACTGGACCAATATCAAACTTCTCCTTGCATAGTAATCTTTTAAGATTCATGCAATTATTAAATCTGAAGTTAGGTTTATTACCTACAAATTTCAAAAGGGATGGATCTGAAAGCAAGATTTTCCAGTTCCCTTTTATGATCCTGGTTAAGTGTTCAATATCATTGGTGTATTTGATATCATATTTGATGTTATTTCCTTTCTCTATTCCATACATGGCTTTCCCTCCTCTACTCCATGAAACTGGATTACTTAGCATAGATTCAACAACTTCATTAATTAATTCTGCTGGATATCCTCTATCTATAAAGAGATGTTTTTGCTGCTCAATCAGATATAGGGCATCCAGTCTGTCACTGCATATTCTTAGTATTCTGCTTATCTGACTTTTTATAATATTACGGAATATGTACCGTGGATGTAAGCTGTCATAGTGGAGGATGCTATTCCTCCAGCATGATTTCCTGTACAGGGTAGTGGCCAGGCTGTTGTTATTTCCTTTGGTTATGGTGATATCCAAAAAATCAACCTTAACCAAAGAATATTCATAAGTGAACGTAAGAAATGAGGTGGTATCATTCATATAACCAACAAAATCTTCTAGCTCGTCTATACCTCCATTCCATAGTATTATGACGTCATCTACGAAACGTCTGTATAGGACCACATTTTTAAACCTAGGGTCACCGAAGATGTTCTCTTTCTCCCACCTATAAATCACAAGATTGGCATATGCGTTGGCGCAGGGAGTGCCCATGGCAACTCCCCACGTCTGCGCATAAACCAAATCATTAAACAAGAAAATATTATTATTTAGGACCAAATCTAAAAGACAACATATGTTCATGATCTCATTGCTGTCTAAGGTTCCTAATTCAACTAAATGGAGCCTAATTGCATCAAGCCCATATTCATTGGGGATGCTTGTGAAAAGGCTCTTTATATCTAATGTGACAAATAAAGTATTCACATTCAGGTTATTAGTCACAGAATCTTGCTTAAGATCATCTAATAGCTCATATGAGTTTTTTAGGATGGTTGGTATTTCTTTTATCATTGGACCAAGTTTCGATTGTATATATAGGGAGATATTCTCAGTGACCCAATGGTCACCCGATACTATGGGTCGTAATGGAGGAGGATATTCATCTTTATGTAGCTTGGGCAGTCCCTTGATGACAGGAATAAGAGGTGATTCTATCATCAGAAAATCATATAATGACTTCTCTACTGATCTTGTCATGAGCAAGTCATATAGTGTGTCATGCACATAATTTATTATTGATGCAACTTTTGATTTGTCTATAACTTTGTATGCCTTATCCTCACTAAGCATCCTATTCATCAGCTGTTTGTAAAAACATCTATCTAGGGCAACAATTCCCCCTCCCTTATCAACAGGTTTGAATACTGTGTTCATATCATTGCTCAAATCATCTAAAGAGTTTCTTAACATATGATTCAAATTTATAAAATTATTTCTATGTCTATCATGCTCATAATAGTTGTAAAAATCATGTTCACATGTTCGCATGAAACACTCAATAGACGGGGTTAATGAAGGTATGAAGGAACTCTTCCTTTTATAGATTACAGTATTACAAACAGATGTATTACTATCAGGTGAACCATTTGTGAACAACACTTTGAGAGACAGTTTTCTGGCATACAAACGTAAGCCTATGAGAGTGTCTGAGAGAACACTATGCTTAGAGGGTATAAAAGATAACCCTTTATTTAATATAAGCTGCTCTTCCGCTGAAAAAGACCTGGTCGCCAAATTAAAAAACAAGGAGTTTAGTTCTTCATCCTCCTTCGCCGCTCCGGTGTTTCTCCCGATAGTTTTCTTTTTCCTCTTCCCCTGCTCCCAGAACGCGGGCGCACAGCGCCTTTGTAAGGGAGAGGGAAGTTTAAAGGCAAAGGTGCGGCAAAAGTACTGTTCTTACCAACGGCTTTAGATTTCGCACCTGTATTTTCAGTATTGTTCAAACCTTGTTGATTACAGGGTAATGATAGGCTTACTGTACTAGGAATATTGGACTCTCGATTGCTTGTGCCATCAGCTTGAGTTGAAGTTTCTGATCTAGTGTCCAAAGGCTCAGCTAGAACAGTTGTTAATCCATCGTTAGATGTATTCACAGCTGCCGATGTCTGAGACGTGTGAGGACCGGTCTGTGTATTAGCTCTGGGCCAAACAAAGATACGGCCCAACTGAAAATCTTCACAGTCACGTTTAAGTTTCTTAGATTTGACTTGTTCTAGTTTATTACTATACAATGCTAGCTGTTTGTTCATAGATTGTATTTTGGAAACGCAAAAATCAGTCTGGAAATTAATTGTAAGATAGTTATATTGTTCCTCTACCTTATCCAGGAGCTCCGCTTCAATCGGTGAAAAGTATTCCAGTAATAATTGCAGGTACTGGTTACCAAAATCGATATTCAGTTGTTGCCACTTGCGGAGCAGTTCTGGGTGGCTATCCCCGTAACTTGGCATGCATAAAACACGCATGCCGCGGGGGATAACCTTAAAGTGTAGGCATGCTTGAAGATGTCTTCTTTGCCAGACAAGCCTATGAAGGCGATATAAATCATTTTCCAAAGACCTCAAGTGCCCAAAGAAATCATGCAGGTTCTCATTATTAGTTGAAACATTGTCAGAAACATCATAGTTAGTGTCCAAACGTAACAACGGGTTATCCTTCTGATAAAATAAGCAATTCCAACTATCGGTTCGCGTAGTACCTGTTGGATTGTAGTCCAATTCAATGTTCGGCACATCCATCGTGTGAGGATCGGCTAGGCACAACAAAAGAAAAACCAACAGCAAGATACAAAAACCGATCATCCAAAGGTTCCGCACACAAGACAAGGAAGGTAGATGAAGAAATACTGCTGGGAACCACCACGATAAAATAAAGATCCAATTTATTTTTGTAAAAAACAAGCGCTTTCACGCATACAAATGCGCTTCATCAGGTTATAACATTCACATAAAAAACGCCCATTTATATACTAAAACAATCATCAGTTAACTAATACTCGCCCTCCCAGGTGAACAGCCAGAGGTCTTTCTTATATGTGTGTGTGTGTGTGTGTGTGTGTGTGTGTGTGTGTGTGTGTGTGTGTGTGTGTGTGTGTGTGTGTGTTTGTGTGTGCGCGCGCGCACGAGCGCATGCGTATATATGTGTGTGTGTGTGTATATAAGTGTGCATGTGTGTGTGTGTGTGTGTGTGTGTGTGTGTGTTTGTGTGTGCGCGCGCGCACGAGCGCGTGTGTATATATGTGTGTGTGTGTATATAAGTGTGCGTGTGTGTGTGTGTGTGTGTGTGTGTGTGTGTGTGTGTGTGTGTGTGTGTGTGTGTGTGTGTGTGTGTGTGTGTGTGTGTGTGTGTGTGTGTGGGTGTGTGGGTGTGTGGGTGTGTGGGTGCGTGGGAGCATGTGTGTGCGTGCGTGCATGTGTGTGCGTGTGTGTGTGTGTGTGTGTGTGTGTGTGTGTGTGTGTGTGTGTGTGTGTGTGTGTGTGTGTGTTTGTGTCATGGAAACATTTCTAACATCTGATACTAGCTGCTGTTTCCTTTATTTTATTGGCCCATTTGTTTTCTCACTGATGTTGTGGTCATGCCATCAAATGAGTGGAGCTACTCTTTCTAGAAGAGATCATAGTTTCGCCCCCCCATCTTATAGTAGGGGTAGCAGTCAGTAGGGCAGCTCTTAAAAGAAACTTTCTGCCAGTTGTCTAAACAGTTCTTCTTAGAAACCAAATACTGCACTATTTTTTGGATATCCCTAAAGATCTATTTTTTAATAATACTTTTAATTCTGTTTCATTTTAATATATGTTTGATTTCTGGGTTATGATCAAACCTTTTACTTTTGATTGTAATTTGTTCTTTACTAAGTTATGATATATATATTTTTAATTTCTGTTTTTCAAACTTGCAATGTCTTTAGATTGCATGCAGTTATAATAAAAATTAATTTGATGGATTTAAGCCCTATCATCAATATACAATACAGGCGAGATCAGACAGGAGTCCCCGTGGACTATGATGTTTGCAGATGACATTGTGATCTGTAGTGAGAGTAGGCAACAGGTGGAGGAGACCCCAGAGAGATGGAGATATGCTCTAGAGAGAAGAGGAATGAAGGTCAGCAGGACTAAGACAGAATATATGTGTGTGAATGAGAGGGAGGATAGAGGAATGGTGAGAATGCAAGGAGTAGAGGTGGTGAAGGTGGATGAGTTTAAATATTTGGGATCAACAGTTCAGAGTAATGGTGAGTGCGGAAGAGAGGTGAAGAAGAGAGTACAGGCAGGATGGAATGGGTGGAGAAGAGTGTCAGGAGTGATTTCTGACAGACTCGTACCAGTAAGAGTGAAAGGGAAGGTCTACAAGAGGGTAGTGAGACCAGCTATGTTATATGGGTTGGAGACAGTGGCATTGACTAAAAGGCAGGAGTTTGAGCTGGATGTGGCAGAGATAAAGATGTTAAGATTTGCACTGGGTGTGACAAGGGTGGACAGGATTTGGAATAAGTATATTAGAAGGTCAGCCCAGGTTGGAAGGTTTGGAGACAAAGCCAGAGAGGTAAGATTACATTGGCTTGGACATGTGCTGAGGAGGGATGCTGAGTATATTGGGAAAAAGAATCTAAGGATGAAGCTACCAGGTAACAGGAAAAGAGGAAGGCCTAAGATAAGGTTTATGGATGTGGTGAGAGAGGACATGCAGGTGGTTGGTGTGACAGAGCAAGATGCAGAGGACAGGAAGAAATGGAAACAGATGATCCGCTGTGGCGACCCCTAACGGGAACAGCTGAAAGAAGATGATGATCAACATACGATACAGCAACACAGGGCATGTGCACACAACTATTTCTAACATATAATACAAATAAACAATGCATCAACACAGGACACGTGTGGACACCTACTCCTAACATACAACAGAAATATGCAATGCATCGATACAAGGTATGTGCATACATTCAATACAAATATACAATGCATCAACACAGGACACGTGTGGACACCTACTCCTAACATACAACAGAAATATGCAATGCATTGATACAAGGTAACATTCAATACAAATATACAATGCATCAACACAGGACACACCTACTCCTAACATACAACAGAAATATGCAATGAACATTCAATACAAATATACAATGCATCAACACAGGACACGTGTGGACACCTACTCCTAACATACAACAGAAATATGCAATGCATTGATACAAGGTATGTGCATACGCCTACCCAACATTCAATACAAATATACAATGCATCAACACAGGACACGTGTGGACACCTACTCCTAACATACAACAGAAATATGCAATGCATCGATACAAGGTATGTGCATACGCCTACCCAACATTCAATACAAATATACAATGCATCAACACAGAGCATATGTGCATGCATACTCCTAGCAAACAGTACAAATATATACTATATCAGTGCAAAATATATGACCACACCTACCAATAACATAGCATACAAACATAGGTTGGGAGGGTGGCCTAATGGTTAAGGTGTTTGCCTTACAAACACAAGGTGCAGGGTTTGAGTCTCACAAGGGATAATTGGCTAGGCTTAAAATGGCTCACAAGGGCAGTTAGCCTAGTACTAATCTATTAACCTATTAACCTATACAATGCATCAACACAGGGCATGTGTGCATGCCTATACCTAACAAGCAAGACAAATATGGAATGCATCAACACAAGATATGTGCAAACACCTACCAATATGAATGGGAGGTTATGATTAATTCCTCTATCCAGGAACATGAATATCAAGATGATCTCATGTTTGTTTCCTCCAAAGGCATCAGAAGTTAACAAATATGTGTTTTTATGATGCCAATTATTTACATACGGTCTGGGGTCCTAGTATGCAAGCCATAGGTCCCCCTCTGTGACCGAGGAAACCCATAGCATGTATTTAAACTTATTGGAAACACTAACTATTCAACCCAATACTATATTCATGTGTGACTTTAATCACCCCATTATTAACTGGAAATCATATGTGACACAAAATGTACAGGCACAGAGATTCCTAGATTTTGTAAACACAAGCTCCCTGGACAAGATTATTAATAAACCAACATGAGGTGCAACCATACTGGATCTGGTTCTCACTAATGTGGGAGAGTGCAGCACACCCCCTAGTGTAATGTCTTCTCTGGTAAGGTCAAACCACAAAATGGTCTCCTTTCAAGTAAAAATAAAACCTGGAACCCCAGCTAACCCTGGAATATTCAGAAACTCTCTAAGGCTAACTTCCTACTATTAAGTGATAACCTGGCAAATTTCAAGATCCCATAAACACTAAAACTCCTGCTGCCTATGCAGAACTGTGCACAATAGTTGCATAGAGGCAGCTGTACACACCAGGAAGAAGTACATAACTAACTCAAAAAACAAGCCACCTTGATGGACTCAAAACATCAATAGGCTATATAACAGAAGGAAGAAAATCATGGCAAAAATTAGGAAGTGCAGCAACCATCAGGATAGAGACACTCTCAACAAACTAAACAAACAACTCAGAAGACAAATAAAGTCTATCAAAGCCAAGTTTGATGTAAATTTGGCCTCCCAGGTGAAGGACAAGCACAAGGCATTTTTAGCTATGTCAGCAACCTCAAAGGCAAACCCCAATTGTGCACAGAGCTCATTGTAAATGGAGCCACCTATACTGAGCCAGAAGATATAGCAAACCTACTGGCCAACAAATTCAATACCAACTTTACCCTCTCTCCAGATTAACCTTTCCTCAGGAAATAACATCAAATATCATCAAATATAACTCCCCCTACTATCACTAGGGAACAGGTCCTTAATGCTCCCTCAAATGCTAAGAACACTTCATCAGTGGGCCCAGACAATATCTGAGGATGCCTTCTATATAGCATGAAACATGACCTATCAGTGCCTCTGGAATTACAATTTAACTGTAGCCTCCAAACAGGCTTCGTGCCTCATGACTGGAGAACAACAACAGTCATACCTCTGCACAAATGTGGACCATCTATAGACCCTGGAAACTACACTCCCATAAGTCTCATTTGCCTCATATGCAAAGACATGGAAAGAATTATCATGGAAATGACCAAGAATGACATAAGAAACCTCCAGACACTGGACCCAATCCAATTTGGTTTCATCAAGGACAGGTCAGGCTTACTCAACCAGATGGACTTCTTTAAGTAGGTCACCAAAGCATTGGATTAGGGCAAAATGGTTCACACTGCCTAACTTGACCTGGCAAAGGCATTTGAAATAATCACCCACTGAGACATTATTAACAATCTTAAGAGGTTATGTACAAATCCTTATGTCACCTGGTGCATAGCCAGCTGGCTCACAGACAGGACCCAGGAAGTTAGAATTTAGGAGTCCACCTCTACAAAACGGCCAGTCAGAAGTGAAGTCCTTCAAGAATCAATCCTGCTACCAGTCCTTTTTGGCATTTACTTCTCTGAAGTCAATGGCATCTGGCTAACTAAATTTGCAGATGACTGCAAATTAGGACCTGTCATTGAATCTCACACTGACACAGATGTTCTCCAGGAAGGGTTAATGCAGATAAACAGCTGGTGTCAGAGCCATGGACTTAAACTAAATGCCAAGAAATGCATAATAATGTTCTTCAGGAAGTCATCCCTTCCTCGTACTATAATATTGACAACACACACCTAAGAGATGAGCCAGCAGACAGGGACTTTGGGACACACATAGACAGCAATCTAGCCTTTGATCATCATGCGTGTACAGTTGTGAGAAAATCATTGTGCAAGTTATAAACAAAAGTATAGTATCTATGTCCAAGGAAATCATTGTTCCAGTGTAGCTGGCATTCATTACCTGTCATTTAGTACAATGCCCCCTTTAGTGTGTACCTAACCTGGCATATCCAACAAATGGAAAGTCCGTAGAGGTTCCTCACTAAAAGAATACAGGAGTAAGTATTATATCCTATGCAGACCACCTCAATGCCCTATCCCTTGCATTCTGTCTCCTACAATCTGTTGAGGAGACATCTATGCCTGACATACAAGGTTTTTGTCAGACCCCCATTCTGATGGACCTCCTGCATTTCCGCAAAACAAACAGCACTAGAATTACCCATTCTAAACCTTACCTATGATATAAAAAGGACCTACTGGAGAGACAGGTGTGTATCCCAGAGACTACCCTTTCTCTTTAACAGGGTACCCATCCATGTGAAGCAGAGTTGCTCACTAACCCAATTTAAGTCTAACTTGAGCAGTTGGATGGGAACAGGAAATTCATCCCTGGTTTGGCATCTATGTCTCTAATGGGCATGGGCAGCCTGTCAATGGTTAATCTCCTAGGCCTCTGCTTGTAAATCTTTCAACTCCCAAGCCTCTGCTTACACTTATCAACAGTACCAGAAATTTTCAGAGATTTGGGATGCATGGCTAAGCTTAAAAATGCCCTTGTGGTTGTTAGCCTAGTAAACTCCTATGAAGCTATGAACCTATACAACAAATGCAACTATTTGACTGAATCAGAAAATCCAGAAATTGAAGTTCTTCGCATCAAGATGCATTTAATGTCAATAAAGTTATTTATGTTTGGAAAAGAAGTGGCTTTAAGCCAAAGTCACCAAAAGTTTTTATTTTTATTTATTTATTAAAATGTATCCTTTGTTGAGTCGGAAATTCCCACTAGGTCAGGGGCCTCTTTTCGGGGGATACCAGAGGTTGTATTTCTACTACTAGTAGAGGAACTTTAGCGAGGGTATCAGTGAACTTCCCCTATTCTCTTTGAGCGGGGGAAGCATTTCATTCTTGCACTTCCTTCTGTTCTGGGTGCAGCTGTGGCCTAGATAATTAGGGAGAATCACGCTGGATGAAAGAGGAGTTTGTACAGTTAGGAGGAGTTGTTTCAACCAAGATGTGAGAAGGTAGTGAATGAAAAGAGTTAGGAGGAGCAAGCAGATGTTATTTTTGGTGCAAAGGCAGTTGAGCCTTCGCAGCAGGAGTTTGTAGGCAGCTCAGAGGTTATAAAGCAAGCAAGCCTTCAGAGAAGACATCTACATGCATCCTGAAGGGAGAAGCAGGTGTTTGTGAAAGTGTGAAGATGATCGAACCTTCACAAGACTCAGTAATGAGTTTTCAACAGCAGCAACTTGAGGGTGAAAGGGAGAGGCAGAAAGGATGTATTATTACAATCCTCAATTGCAGGGATGTTTTATTACCAGATCTAATGATGCATAGTGAGAAAGTGGTTCATGGGAAGATATAATGGATAAAATACAGGAAGACACAGAGGAAGTCATGAAGGAGGAGAAGAAATCATATGTGAATACAGGAAAAGAAGGAGAAAGGAGAGAAGAAAAGAAGATAGAATCGAGAAAAAAGAAACATTTAGTAAGAACAAGTAGTAAAGAAGAAATAGGACTAGGCAGGTATGATGTTTTGGACAACATAATAATATCATTTTTGGGTAATTCCCCACAAGAGGTAAGTGCATTTATTCATGTTAATAACAGCACTTTTTGTGACATTATATTTGAATTGGGACAATGTATGTAGAACCGTTTGGGACAATGCAAGATAAAGAAAAAGTGTAATCCATGCAATCTGTGTGTTTTCAATTATTTAATAGAAAAAAAAAAAAAAGAAAATATATATTCAGTTTCAAACTGAAGTTGAAAAAGAGACACTAAAAGAATATATAAATACAGTGTGTGAACTGATGGACATTTCTAAAAATTTTGACAATAGAGTTTTGTGGACTGAGGGTTGAGAATGTAGTTGTTGTTGTATCTTTCGGCTTTTCCCGGTTAGGGGTCGCCACAGTGGAACTTGTTTTAAAAATGGAAAATGAAAAGATAGTGTGCATTCTATGTATGATAAATTTAAATGGAAACAAAGGTACAGTGAAAAATTGGGAAATTAGGGATAACAATTTTTTTGTGGAAAAAGTGATCATTTAATTAATAATTGTGATAAAAGAAAATTATATGTTTTCGGCAAGTAGGTCATGATGCCAAAAAGATGAGAAATGAAATGTTTTAAATGCGATAAACAAGTCACTTATGGGTGGATTGTAAGGAAAATATAGAAGAACATAAGTAGGTAGAGAACAAGAGATTGAGCATTTGACAGAGCAATTTTATTTCTTTATTCAACATTTGTTTACCAGTAAAGTCCAACTGGGACAGTGCCCATTTTCAGTGGAGGCCTGGGGAGAAATGCTCCAGATGCATGTCTTTGGAATGTGGGAGGAAACCAGAGCACCCAGAGGGAACCCACGTGAATGCAGGGATCTGCAGACTCCACATTGAAGGTACCCCGGCCAAAAAGTGAACCAGAGAGCGTCTTGCTAACCACTACACTACTGCATTGCCCAAGAAAAAAAAATAGAACAAGAGCAAGAAAAACATAAAGATAAAACAGATAACAATAGACAATGATGAGGTAGGAGAAGGAGATATAGTAAAAGAATAAAGAGAGGGAAGAAATGTCAAAAATAAGTGAAGTAGAAGAGATGAATTGCAGAGTAGTGAAAGGCAGAAAAAATCTATAGGGAAAAGTGTAAAAGACAGGACAAGAAAATTCATTGGTTTAGGTATGAAAGATACTAAGAAAGGAAAAGGTAATTAAAAAGGAGAAAATAAGAATACAAGAAAAATAAATAAATACTTGAGAATTTTAGCAATAAATGTAAATAGTAAAAGCATGTAAGACAAGAATAGGGTATTAGAATGGTGTGCAGTACTTTACATGGATATGATTATATTAGAGGACACAATAATACGAACAGAAGAAGAAAAATTTGAAACAGAAAATTATGCAGGGGTGATATTATTTGAAATATAGGAAAAGAAGCATATTCAGACATAAAAAAATATTATGTAAAAAATCAATAAGAATTTTGGATTTTTCCTTGGTAATAAAGGATAGAATAACGATTGTAGATGTGACATGGAATGGTCAGGTTTATACAATTATAGCAATATATCCATAAGTGACAAAGAGACGATATGATCAAGAAAATTCTAGGCTCTGTAAGAGTGAATATGGATTTGATATTGGTGGACGATTTTTAACTGTGATAGAAAAGGGAAAAATGGGGTGACAATGTAAAAAACAGTGTTAGAAGTAAAAAAAGTGGAAAGAGATATTTAGGATAATAAACAGTGGACATACAGAAGAAGTAATTTAAGTATAGAGATAGATTACTTTATTATTTCTGAAAGTTTGAAAATAATACAAGAATGAAAAAAGGGTACATTATTTTGAAATAATTTATCAATTTGGATATAGATTCAAAATAGAAATGGAAATATATTTATTCTATTTATTTTACATTTTGTTAACCAGGAAATTCTGACTGGACCAGGTCCATTTTCAGCAGAGGCCCCGGGAGAAAAGGTCCAGCATCAAGTTATACAAGTACAGTACATCCAGCATAATACACAAAACAGGTTACATCATGTATGCTGAGCATAGTAATATAACAAGAAATTAATAAAAAACTCCAGGTAAAAGAAGATACAGAACACAGGTAAAAGACAATGTCAGTTACAGTTGGTCAAGGCATTAAGAGACTAAATGGAAAAGACTTAGATAAGGAGGGTGGAGAAAGGATTAGACAGTTCTGGAAATATATAGGAATGAAAGAATTCTACAAGAACTGGCAACTATCGTGTATACGTTTCAAAAATAAATATATAAAATGTTATTTGGAATTGCAAGGTTTAAAAACAAAACAGGGTAATAATATATACAAGGAAGTAAGCAATTAAGCATTTACAGATTTATTAAAGAACAAGAAAAATTTTTTGATAGTGAGAAAGACATATATGGCATGAATCAAAAGAAGATCAAACAGCAGTTGTTTAAACAAAGGTTGTTGTTGTGTCTTTTGGCTTTTCCCAGTTAGGGGTTGGCACAGCGGAACTCCAGTCCGCTAATGATTGGCAGTAGATTTTTACGTGCCAATTTGCCAGCTCTGATGCACAACCTTCAATGAAGGTACGCCCATTCACGCATGTCTCCACACAGAAGACACTCTAGATGAGAATCAAACAGGACAACGTCGTGCTGTGAGGTGACAATGCTACCGCAGCACCATCACCGCAGTTGTTTAAACAAAGGTACTGTTTGCAAAGGAAAAAGGAAAAGGTAGCACCTTCTTTGAGTAGTAAAAAAACAAACAAACAGAGAATAAGAGAAATAAGAAGGAGAAAGTATTAGAAGTCAACAGGAAATAATGAATGTGATTAAATAATATATATATATATATATATATATATATATATATATATATATATATATATATATATATATATATACATATATATATATATATATATATATATATATATATATATATATATATATATATATATATATATATATATATACACATTCACTTCATAACACTGAAAACTCAAAACACTGAAAATGAGAAAACTTCATAATATAGACGACCAAAACACTGAAACTTCAAAACACTGAAAACACAAAACACTGAAACTCAAAACAATGAAAACACATATCATACATATACTGAGTTTAAACAACATAAACCATAGCAATTTCCACCAAGTGTAATCGGGGGACAAGCCCCCCTGCACTCTCCATGTGAGCAAATTGCAATCTTGAAGTTGATATATATAAGTAACAGGGGGTGTGGGGTGTGCACCTGTTGGAAAGTGCTATGATTTATGTTGTTTAAACTCAGTATATGTATGATATGTGTTTTCAGTGTTTTGGTTTCAGTGTTTTGAGTTTCAGTGTCTTGAGCTTTCAGTGTTATGAAGTGAATCTATATATATATATATATATATATATATATATATATATATATATATAAACATTTAAAGAAAATAAGATAAAAAGAACACAAAAGTGGAAAGTTAAGAACTAATACAACAGGATAATAAGGAATTAGAGAAAAAAGTACAATGGAAGAAGTGAATAATATGTTAGAATTGGTAAATGTTGAGTTGAAAACAGGACCAGATAGGATAGAATATCATATGTACAGAGATGTGTTAGACTGGCAGAAGAAGTAGTTCCTGGAAGTTTTAAAAGAATTGTCAGAAGAAGGTTTTGGACAAGAAGAAATATGTGGTGGAGCTATGAATGTTATATGAAGAAAAGGGAAGAAGAAGAAGACATAATAAATTGGAGGTTGATAGCACTTAGTTCTGATCATAAGATTTTCATGAAAATAATAGAAAAACACTGGAAAATGAATTAAATAAAATATTAGAAGATACAATATTTGGGAGAAAGGAAACAGGAAGTCAAGAGTTACTAGTGATACTAAAAAGAAATTGTAGATAGTATAATGAAAAGGAAAACAGAAGTTAAAATCATGACAGGTGACTTGACATTCAACAAGATACAACATGAAATTTTATGGGACATAATGAAAGAATAAGTGAGAAGGTACTCTCATTGCAATCATTCTTATCCCTGAAAGATGCTGACATTTGTGTAGTCACAGAAACCTGGTTTAAAACTATGGAGAGCACCCCAGCCATACCAGGCTACGCATCCTATAGGTTCAGAGGTTGGTACTAGGCTATCAGCCCTAGAGCCTATACGAGCCTAGCCATAACAATTCCCTGGCTATTTCTTCCCACACTATTTACTTCCCTGGACCCCTGTCTAACAGGGCGACTGACGTGATACCTGGGGTGAATTTCCTTTCTCCAATCTAATCATCAAGGTTCCATTTATAGAGGGCCAAAGAGGTGCTCTGCTTGACATGTATGGGCAGTCTATTCCAGAGTCTGGGGAGTCTCTGTGTCAGGAACCTATCCCTCCAGCATGTTTTGTTTATTGTGATGACAAGGTTTAGATCCCTGGAGCGTGTGGCTCTGAGGGATTGGGATTTCTTAAAGCGTAGCATGTCCAACAGCTCTGGGTTTGACATGGCCTTGTATGTTAAGCAAAGATCGCCTTGGAGTAGACGATATGCGACAGAGTATAGCTGGAGTTTTTTAAGGCAGTCAGCATAGGGCATCTGCTTTAGGCCTGTGATTCTTTTAGTGAGGGATATCTGCGGCCTTTCCAGTTGTTGCACATGTCTTGAGAGATACATACCAGATGGGGCGTTATATTCTATAATGGGTCTAATGAGGGATGAGTACAGTGGGACAATGGCCTCCTTTTTTCTGGATGAAAAGCCCTTAGTGATGAGGTGTGCCACACAGAAGGATTTCCTGACTGTTGTGGCAATGTGGTTATTGAAGGTGAGACCACTGTCCACCTGTATCCCTATCTCTTATCACACTTCCGGTGTTTAGTGTACTGCCACCTATGTGGTAATTCATGGGTACATGTTTTTTTCCTAAAGGGGATAACTATACATTTCTTGGCATTGAGCTTGAGCCCATGGCTCTGGCACCAGGCATCTGTTTCTGTAAGGCCCTTTTGTAGATTATCGACATCATTTGGGGATTCAATAATGGCTCCCAGTTTGCAGTCATCTACAAACTTTGTTAGCCAGAGTCCTTTAGTGTTGACCTGTACTTCAGAGAGGTCCCAAAACTGAACCCTGAGGTACTCCACTTGTCACTTGTCTGGAGCTGGATTTGGAGTCAGCTACTTTTACGTGTGGGTTCTGTCACCCATTGAGTGACATAGGGATTAATGCCCAGCTTAGTAAGTTTATCTATGATTCCAGAGTGGGGGATGGTGTCAAAGGCCTTGGCGAGGTCCAGAAAGGCTGTGTGGACTGCCTTACCCTCATCCACGGCTCTGGAGACTGATCCAAAGAAATCAAGGTTGTCCTTATATTGTGGTATAATTCTGGGCAAAGGTAGGATGCTACTCATGGCTATGGTCATACCTGCCCAGGCCACATGATCCGAGAGCTCTTCCATGTCTCTTTTCATGTAGTCCAGGGAGGTACATCTCAAGTCATTCACTCCAACATGGACAATGACAGAGTCATATCTGTACTTGTTGTGGAGTGACTAGAGTGCATGAGTTATGTGGCGGATCCTGGCACCCAACAGGCAGGTCACCATAATTTTCTCTTTGTTCAGCCTGGTGAGTGGGACATCAGTATGCCTGAATATAGAGTCACCTATGACTAAAGTGTTAGGTACGTTGTCTTGCCTTAGGGGCTGTTGCTGGGTGACACACTGGTGTTGTGAGCTATGTGACACTTTGGTTGTGATTGGTGTTTGTTTGCATTTCAGCTTCAGAGTTTCTTGTTGCATGGGCAGGTTACAGTTAAGGGCCTTCGCACATGTGGATTTAGTGTTGGTGGTGTGAGTTTAGAAGGGCTATGTTTTGCTTGAGGTGTAGTGCGGGTGTTAACCTTCTCCTCTTGACTGTCTAGCACAATCTTGGGTGGAGAGAGCTTTGCTTCCATTTTGGCTATGTAAGTACATCTCTCACAGGTTGTAGTGTTGGATGGTAGGAGGAGAGGGTTGTCTGTGTACATGAGGCAATTGCTGCATTGTCCCAGTATGCCCAAATTCACCAGGTAGACAGGAGAAATCACCGGAAGCTGACCCTTGGACATGCCTGGGTTGGTGCTTTTTTTTAAAAGTACGGGAGCTGTTTTCCCTTACCTTTGCAAGGTACTTTGCAATTATAGGCTGTTTAGTGCCTATGATTAATTTCTCCTTATTAATAAGGAGAGTTGAGTGCTTGTATCAGTTTAAGGCTTCCTAGTGCTTTCCAGCAGGTATTAGAGCAAGTGCTAGTCACAGGGATGCTTAAAGGTAAGATGAAAAAAAATGGTTTATCCTAAACACTGCAGTATGCACTAGAGAAATTAGATGTGAAATTTTCCATTTTTAAAACAAGTTCCACTGTGGCGACCCCTAACCGGGAAAAGCCGAAAGATACAACAACAACTACATTCTCAACCCTCAGTCCACAAAACTCTATTGTCAAAATTTTTAGAAATGTCCATCAGTTCACACACTGTATTTATATATTCTTTTAGTGTCTCTTTTTCAACTTCAGTTTGAAACTGAATATATATTTTCTTTTTTTTTTTTTTTCTATTAAATAATTGAAAACACACAGATTGCATGGATTACACTTTTTCTTTATCTTGCATTGTCCCAAACGGTTCTACATACATTGTCCCAATTCAAATATAATGTCACAAAAAGTGCTGTTATTAACATGAATAAATGCACTTACCTCTTGTGGGGAATTACCCAAAAATGATATTATTATGTTGTCCAAAACATCATACCTGCCTAGTCCTATTTCTTCTTTACTACTTGTTCTTACTAAATGTTTCTTTTTTTCTCGATTCTATCTTCTTTTCTTCTCTCCTTTCTCCTTCTTTTCCTGTATTCACATATGATTTCTTCTCCTCCTTCATGACTTCCTCTGTGTCTTCCTGTATTTTATCCATTATATCTTCCCATGTGAAAGTAGGTAACTTAAGTTTTACCTGTCTAAAAAGTTAAGTTTTAGTGGAGAGTCACTATTTTTAAAACAGCAAGATAGACTGAAAGGGGGTGATCACTTTTGTATTCTGGTACTATGGAATACAGTAGAATGGCCAATAAATTTAAATAGTTGAAAGGGAGTGATTTCACAAAATGATAATTTTGTGCTTACTCACACAAGCCAGTGAAAGCAGAGAGGAAATGAGATATATGGTCAAATTAACATAAGAGGCAGGGAACTAGAAAGACAATGGTATTTAAGAACACGACAGTGACAGGGTGGGGGCATGGGGAAAATTTTCTGCCTGACTCACAAGAGACAGTGCTGTGGGGTCTTTAGAAGTTTTAATATGCAGTTAAAAGCAGAACACAAGCAAAACACAAGGTAAAGAAAACAAATCATAGCACTCAAAATATAAAAAGGCTATAAACTAATACAAAATACAACAAAATAAAAAGCAAACCAACCTTTCCCTCACAGCAAAGTGTAGCAAAGTCTGGGTGAGCCTTTCCAATAAAGCTCTGAAATGTTTTATTTTACCCCTTAAACAGAAGGTTTAGTTCCTAGCTCCACCCCCTCAATTCACAAATGCGTAACCTTAAGTGACCTCTTCTATCTTATGTATGAGTCCTTAATTGATCAGTTCTAATTTCTGCCTGACTCACAAGAGACAGAGCTGTGAGGTCTTTTGAAGTTTTAATATGCAGTTAAAAGCAGAACACAAGTAAAACACAAGGTAAAGAAAACAAATCACAGCACTCAAAATATAAAAAGTCAATAAACTAATACAAAATACAATAAAATAAAAAGTAAACCAGCCTTTCCCTCACAGCAAAATGTAGCAGAGTCTGGGTGAGCCTTTCCAATATCACACATTCAGACCCCAAACCATGGGAAGGAAAGCAAAAGGAGGTGGATTTGCAATATATATAAAAGACATACACACCTCCAGGCTGGTCAAACAGTATGACACACAGGAAATACTCTAGGTGTAGTTAACAATTGACAATACCCCCTATTAAAATCATAACTAGCTATAGGCCTCCAACTTTGACTCAAGATGCCCACTCCACCTATCTGTACCTCTTCATATCTATCAAGATTCAGCCCTTTACCCTCATCCTGGGTGACTTTAACTATCCAACCATAGATTGGAAGAAATAATCATTCTAAAACACAATGCCCAGAGATTCCTTGATTTTGTCAATGCAAATGCCTTGGACCAGTTGGTCAACACCCCCACAAGAGGTAAAAATATCTTGGACTTGGTACTAACCAACAGGAGTACCCATTGCAGCATCCCTACAGTGTCATCATCCCTGGTAAGATCCGACCACAAAGCGGTCACTTTTAAAGTCACCATCTCCCCTGAACCTACCCCCCCCCCCCCAGCTAGGGTCAAACAAAAAAACTACTCCAAAGCTGATTACAACCTACTGAGGGAAGGCATAAACAGCTTCACAGCCCCTCCCCCTCCATAAGAACTGGCATGTATGTCCAAACCTTCACCAAAGGGTTCCCTATTACACTGTCGCAGATGCAGGTTGTCGAATGCGTCTTTGTCGAACAGTAAAGCATGAAAAGGCAAAATAGCGAAGCAGCTGTTTAGCGAATTCTTTCCCTGGGAAATAATTTGTTTGTCCGCTTTCGCTACTTTGCCTTTTCGGCACTGTAGTGCGATCTCAGAGTTGGTATATTTAAGTAGGGGGTGTGGGGGGCACAGCCCCCATGCCGGGGGTTGTGTTTAACTGTTGTTTTTTTTTTGTTTTGTTTCAGAACAGCAATTGTTTTCCATTAGAAAATAATCACTGTTCTGAAGTTTTGACGTTGTAAGCTTTTGTTTACATGGGGTCAATTATCTGTCATTCGCTCTTTTGAGCATGCGATATGATAATATAGACCCTCACCAAAGTACTATATGAGCATTTATATAGCTGAATGGAATCGGGAATATCCAACAGGTTGAAATCATCTTCCTCAAGGAAGCGTAAACCTGTCTGGTGGACATCTGCAATAAATAAATTCTATAATAAAAGAAAAAATTGCTGTCCAGGACCAAGACGGAGCAGATGCCTAATTGGAAGCACTCTCTCCTTAGCCTGAACAAGCAAATAAGAGCACTAGTAAAATCGTTCAAAGCTGCCTTCAAGTCCAAGCTGGCCACATCTACTAAAGGTAATTAGAAGGCTTTCTTCACATATGTCTGCAATATCAAGAGAAGCACCCAGATCTGCTCAGAACTGGTGGTCAAGTACACCACATACACAAATGCTGTAGATATAGCTAACCTGCTGGCAGACAGGTTCAGTGAAAACTTCACCCCCTCTGTCCCCCCCATCAGTAAAACATGACATCCCCAGTACCTGTCCCCTCCCCTTATCTCTAGGGAGCAAGTCATCACTGCCCTCTCAAAGGCACAAAATACAACATTCCATTGGACCCGATATCCCAGGCTGCATCCTATATGAACTCAGACAGGAACTTGCAGCACCATTAGAAACTCTATTCAACCAAAGCCTGAGTACCAGCTTTGTCCCAGCCAAGTGGAGGACAGTCACTGTCATTCCTTTGCACAAAGATGGAGCATCCACCGATCCAGGAAATCATAGATCCATCACCCTAACTAGCCTGATCTGCAAGGCCATGGAGCAAATTGTCATGGACCTCATTAACAAGGACATTGGCAACCAGACACTCGATGCCACACAGTTTGGTTTTGTCAAGGAGAGGTCAAGCCTGTTAAATTTGGTTGACTTCTTTGAGACAGTCACCAAGGCCATGGATGAGGGGAAGATTGTGCATGCCACCTACCTTGACCTGGCCAAGGACATTGATACTATTCCTTACTCAGGTATAATAGATAACCTCTCTCAACTAGGCATCAATCCAAATGTTATCAGATGTGTAGCAAACTGGTTCACTGATAGAACCCACCTAGTCAAAATACGGGAAGCCACCTCAAGCAGTAGACCATTAATGAGCAGTGTACCCCAGGAATCAATCTTGGCAGAGGCCCCAAGACTGATCCCTGTGGTACACCTCAAGCAGTAGACCACTAATGAGTGGTGTACCCCAGGGATCAGTCTTAGGGCCTCTGCCATTTGGGATATACATATCTAAGGTGCAGGCCAAAACCAGTGGGATATGGCTGACTAAGTTTGCAGATGACTGCAAGCTGGGTGCTGTCATCAATTCCCCTAGTGATGTGGACATCCTCCAAGAGGGTCTCACCCAAACAAATGGCTGGTTCCAGAAGCATGGCCTCAAGCTGAATTCCAGAAAATGCATCATCATCCCCTTTGGGGAGAGTGACTTCAGCACAAATTATCACATTAATAATAAGGTCCTAAGCATGAAATCAGTCATGAGGGACTTGGGCATCCAGGTTGATAGCAAACTGACTTTTGACCACCATATTACCTCCGATGTATGGAAAGCTTTCTACATAACCCACATCATTAGTAAGGGTATCTCATCCAGGGGCAAGGAGGTCATAATATCCCTGTATTCTTCCCTTATAAGACCCATTATTGAGTGCAATGCCTCTTTCGGCATGTACCTCACAAAGCACATGCAGCAGCTCGAGAGACCACAGTGGTTCTTAACCAGGAGAATGCAGGGCCTCAAACACCTACCCTACAAAGATAGGCTAAAGGCCCTGTCCCTCTACTCAGTCTCATACAGACTCCTCAGAGGTGATCTCTGTCTGGCATACAAAGCAATCTCAGACCCCATCTTGATGGGACTATTACATATCCGTAAGTCAAGCTCCACTCAAGTAACCAACACACGCGACCTCAACCTGGTCTGTGACATCAATAGGACTTAGTGGGACAGATTTGTGGAATCAGCACCATCTCCACATTAAGTAGAGTACCTCATTAAACCTTTTTAAGTACAACCTTGATAACTGGATGAGGAATAGAAAATACACCCTAGAGAGCCCACCTATGTCCCTGCTTGACAGTGGCATAGGGTACTGACTTGTTGGAAAATGAGCTAAATTCTTGTCTAGGCTTGTAAGGGCCTCAGGGCCAATAGCCTAATAACTTCTTATGATCCTATGATCCTGTGATCCTATGATATTTGTATGAAAAAAAAATAAATAAAGTAAAAGTGCTACTGAATGGATGGTTAAGCTAAGAAATAGAATTAAAGAGTGGCCTAAGACAGGATTGTCCACCAAGTGATATTTTATTTTCATTATCCATGAATGCAGTAGTTAGTAAAATAAACACATCATTAAAGGTAGCAAAATGTAGGATTATAGAGGGTATTAAAGAACCAATTATGTTTTTATATGTGGATGATATAGAATTAGTGACAAAAAACAAAGAATGGATGGAAAAAGCTATTAAGCAACTCAATAAAGATTTGAGAGCCATATGCATGAGTATAAATAGAGATAAGATAAAGGATTAGGAGAAAAAGGCAAGACAGGGAATGCTCAGTTTAATATGAAGAAAATAAAAATATTAGATATAACATTTGGAAATGAATTAGTAAAAATACAATGGGAAGATACAATAAAAATTTAAGAAATAATATTTTTATTTTGGAGAACATATTTGCTGTCATATAAAAATAAAGTGTTTCTCGCAAATTCTGTGTTATTGGGAAAAATTCCATTCTTAGCAAATGTTTTTTATGATTCCTATAAAATGGGAAAATAATGGATGGCAATTACATGGCTTGGGTTTGCTAAATCTGGTTGTATATGCAGCATAATTAAATCCATATAAAGTGTTGAGATGGATGAAAGAGGAAAATGGGTGATTAATGTATGTAACAATGAAAGAAAAATGCAAAAATATGATGTGTGATGAGTAAATTTAAAAGAGAAACAGAAGCTGTGAATTGGAGAAATGAAAGAGTATCATGAAAAAATAATACCGTGGAAAATAAAGATAAGGGATATAGAAGACAGGAAAATATGGCATTTGAACATAACAAACAAGTATTATTGTGTTTATCCATGGGAAAGAACTGAAGAAAAAAACAAATTAAAGCAATAAAGTCAAGAAAAGAATGGTGTAAAAATATACAGAATGTAGAGATTTTCTATGGAGATTATCAATAACAAATTGCCAGTGAAAGCAAGCATGCCATATAAAATAGAAGCGAGAATATGAAAATATTGTAGTGAAGTTGAAACACCAGAGCATGTTTTTTTAAGATTTAAAAGGGTGAAGAAATTATGGGAAAAGTTATGTGAAGACAATTACTTGGAAGGAATTAAGAAAATGGAGAATATAAATATGAATATGTTGGAATGTGGATATTATAGAGGTAAAAGAAGAGAATTTATAAAGAAAACAGAAAGTTGTTATACATAATATGAACAATATGGAATGAAAGACTGAATGAGTTAAATCAATGGAGAATGTATATTGGCAGAAATATAAAAAATAAGATTTTGGTATGGAAAAAGGGATGGGGTCATAAAACAAATACATATTCAAGAAATACATATATAAAAGTTATCCACCGTAACATCCAATGGACCAACCAATAGTGAAAGAAGCAGTCAGACTAAAGAGGTTTATTAAGAAGTTAGTGCTTTTGTAGAGTTAAATACTACTTCCTCAGACTATGAAATCACATGAATAAAAACTAAATATATACTAATCTCTAAAAAAAACAGCATCCAATCAAAATCAAACCAATTAATCTTTCAATCAATCACTTAAGAATCGAAAAGCATCTGCTGGATAATTTATTTAGTTCTTTTGTCAGACAGGCCATTTATTGATGCTGCAACCTTCCTTTTGTGTGCTGGATATATAAAGTTATGTAAATTATGTGAAATTGGTTGTAAAATCTTGTGAATAATTGCAAATAGTGCATAGTATGTAAATTTTGTAAATATTGCAGATAATATATTTAATAAAGGGACCTTACTATTTTCAAAAGGTGCAGTGTGATCTTTTGCATCCACCTGAGCTACTAACAACCCAAGCAGATCGCACGTCTGTTTAACATTTCATCTGAAGAATGTACTCTGATTTCTAACTTAGTGTCTAATGCAGTCTAATTTCTAACTTACTGTCAAAATCACCTTGTCTGTTTTAAGCAGCAACATAATCTAATACAATGAAAGAAAATCTGTTGCAATTTGGATCATCAGTTGGATGTTTAAACAAAGCTTTATTTTGCTTTTGATCCTGAAGGCATGCAAGTGTTCATATATTCCTTGTAGCAACTTTCTAGTTGTTTTGCTAACAGCAGGACAACATTTGCATTGTGTTAAATATGTCACATTAGAAATCCAAGAATTAAATCACCCATTATCATCCTTAAATATGTCACATTAGAAATCCAAGAATTAAATCACCCATTATCATCCTTAAATATGTCACATTAGAAATCCAAGAATTAAATCACCCATTATCATCCTTAAATATGTCACATTAGAAAGCCAAGAATTAAATCACCCATTATCATCCTTAAATATGTCACACACATTGTTACTCTTAGCAGTTGTACTATCATTCACCAAAAGCTTCTTCCAATTTACTTTTTAACATACAAATCTCAGTGCTTCCCCAATTTTTCTACTTCCTCTTTTTGGCCCTGTAAAATCTTCCATTTGTTTCAAATGGAATGTCTAATTGTTTGCATGTCAAGTTAAAAACATAGAGTAGAAGAAGTCTGATGTGTTGATTGTTAAGAACTGGAGCTTTCTGACTGAGGGTTTAATGCTTTTACTCTATGTGCATATAAAGTATTTCTCTTTCCTTTAACTTCATCAAATATTTTTTTTACTGGTGGAAAAGCACAGCCTTTATCCAAGAATATATTTTTCAAAGTAACTGGCTCTAGGAAAAATGTTCAGGATAGTATGATAGCAAGGCTAATTGAAGATCCTCCTTGAGAGCTTCATTGTCTTCCTATTGGGTTTGCTGATGTAAAAGAAGCCAGATGAGTGCCACCTTATCCAGCATTTATCTTACCTAGCTTGTGGATCAATGAATGACAGCTGTAGAAAGGAGGTGAACAGAGTTCAGTGTGCCTCCTTTGGAAAATGACGTCAGTATAATAAGGGTAATGAAAGTCACATGGAAGGTTAAGCTAACAATAGCTCGTTAGTAAGTTATTATCCACTATTACCCATATGTAAACAGAATCAGCAGCTGCAGAAGCATGAAGTTAGAAGGAGTTATTTCTATGATAAGGCAGTAGTTTGTGTGATATTTGAGAAGGTCACCACTGCTCTACACTGGATAAAGTAAAGGTAGTAGAGCATTATGTAGACAATTTTATGACCATTGTGGAAGGTCAGGAGAAGACCAGCCAGAGAGTCAGTGGTTTGTCAACATCTGTGCCAAGATACAGGGGTGCTATTAGAGGTAGACAATTTAGAGTACCATGTTGAAAAGCTTTAGCTAAAGGTCAGACAAAACAAAGAGCCAGCACAAATCCTGTAGTTAGAATAGTGTATTAAAAAATACACATACACATACACATTACAGAAAATCAGACCGGTTTTGGCTTTTCAGCCTTCCTCAGTGAACAAAAAATAATAATAAATGCCATTTCCCTCCAACATCTATTATTAGAGGACTGTCCTCTGACACAGATGACCTGGGTATTTTTGGTTTGGGTTCACATTCCTTGCCCAATGGCCTATCAAGCCAATTAGATGACTCACTTCATGAGTATAATTTGTTTTTTACCAAACTAACTAAGGAGATGAAACACTTAAGAAGTAATGTATGGCATTTATGTTTATTTAAGGCTTATCAGCAAAAACAAATATCAGCGAGAGGACTCAGGGTTAAGTTACAACCACTAGTACCCCAGGTTGATCAATCATTATTAGATGATTGGCTTGCGGTACAGCAGCAAGCTTCAATGGGATTTGTCAATGCTTTAGTTGCATATTATGAGAAAATGGCACAACAACAAACTCTTAAAGCTGAGAATTTGAGCCAAGGGGTAGTGAAATATCAAAACCTTCCCTGTTATACGTCAGGTCTAAATCAGCTAAGCAAGGATCGTTTAGAATTTGAAAACAATCGAAAGGACAAGAAAATGAATTAATGTAATAGGGACGTTGAGGATTTTGACAGGGGGAGACCCTTTGACATTCGTAAGAATGTTAAGTTTGTGACCCCAAATCAGAAATTTGGCTATCCCAAATCTAAAAAATCAAAATCTATTCTTAAAAAAAGAAATAGATACTCAGTTACATCAGGTGAGGACACCTCATCCAATATTGAGGAGGAAGATAATCATGCGGATAGGTCACCGATCTCTAAGAGGAAGAATTCTGTAAATAATCTGGGCCACCATTTAGATTTAGGTCCAGAAGAGGGGGGGGAGCACAAAGGTCACTCCAGATTTAGAGGGCATCTTAAAGATGCTAATTCAGAGATAAGTTGCAGCAGCAATGTACACAACATATCCTCATTGATGCTGTTGGATTTACAAATAAAAATTCTTAATAAAGGTTTGAGTTTTGTGCCCAGTATTTTTGTGCCTGAACAAAACGTTGCACAAGATGTGATTGACTTTTGTTGTTTACTTAATTTACATTTGTTTTTTCAGTGTGGTCATAATCACGAAGATGTCAGGCCATTTCAGTTTCATGACTCCACCTTTAAACCACCTACGTCTTTGGTGGTTTCTGCTTTTCAGAGTAGGGTGTTAAAGGATTTACATATGCATCTTGGCAAAGATCATGTGATGAGAGATAATATCACTAGGGCAGAAAGGCAATGTATTGATGAACTCCAATCTAACAAAAATATTGTAATTTTACCAGCAGACAAAGGAGGAGCAGCTGTGGTCCAAGACTGGACCAAATATCATCAGGAAGCACTTAACCAATTGCTTGGCCATAGGTATTATATGCTTATGCACCTAGACCCCACACATACATTCAAGGTGGAAATCGACAACTCCTTAGATAAGGCAGTTAAGGAAGGGATAATTTCTAAGGATGTTGAATACCATCTTAAAGTGGACCATCCCAAATAGCAATATCTCTATTTATTGCCAAAAATCCACAAGGACCCCAACAACCCTCCAGGTAGACCTATAGTTTCTAGGAGGGGTTCACTTACTGAACCCCTCTCTGAATTTCTTACTGAACATTTAAATCCGTTGTTGTCACATATACGGGTTTGTATTCAGGATACAACCTACTTTTTTGGCATTATATCAGATCTACAATTGGAGTCATATTGGTTACTATGTACCCTTGATGTCACCTCCCTGTATACCAACATTCCCCACTGGGCGGGTTTGATTGCACTTGAATATTGGCTGAATAGAGTGGAACTATACAGACCATGTTTTAATACTTTCCTGGTCTGTTTAGCTGAACACGTTCTTGATAAAAACGTGTTCTATTTTCAGCAGCAATGTGTGTGGTAGGTTCGGGGCACGGCTATGGGGGGCATCTTTGCCCCCATTTATGCCAACTTGTTTATGGCATATTTGGAGGAGGAACTTATTTATAACAGGTGTCATAACATTTACCTTGATGAAATCGACATTTGAAGGCCTTATCTTGATGACTGTTGGCTAGGGTGGAGAGCTGATGTAGGATATTTGGAGGCATTTGTGGAATATTTGAACCAATACAAGTGGGGCATCGAATTTAAGGTTACATGGCACAAATATGAGATTACATTTTTGGATGTTTTGGTGAAACATACTCCTTTAGATACACTGGAGACTGAGGTATTCTGCAAATTCCTTCAGTATAACACCTTACTACATGGCTCCAGCTTCCACCCCCAACATGTCATCAGGAACAACCCCAAGTCTCAATTTCTCAGGGTGAAGAGAATTTGCTCCAAAGCCAGCCTCCACTTATAATCATTTTAAACATGATCTTTCCACCAAATTTAAGGATAGGGATTACAGGGTTGGTGTCATTTGTAGGGCTAGCCAGTTTGCTCATCTTCAGGAGAGATCTGATTTATTACAATATAAACAACATTATACTGACAACAGGGATCAAATTAGGTTGGTTACTACCTACGACAAAAATACAAAATCTTTTATTAGTATTATTTCCAGACATTGGAATATTTTGCAGGGTGAGGGTTCCCTTATGGATTTTCTAGGAGAAAAGTGTTCATTTTCCTTCCATAAGGGTCGATCCTTGGGATCATTATTCAGTCATTACAAAAGATGGCAAGGTCAAGATAAAGTCTTGGGTCAAATAACCATCACTGGTGAAAAGTTGGTTGGCTGCAGTCCATGTGGCCATTGCTCACATTGCTCAAGGGTATCTAAAACTACAAGTTTTACCAGTAAGAACACTCTGACAGTATACGATCTGTCTTTTTTTGGTAATTGTAGCACCAATTGGGTGATTTATTTGGCCTGCTGTTTATGCCAAGCTTTTTATGTGGGGCAGACATCTAGGCCTCATAGGATAAGAATTAGTGAGCATATGAGTGATATTAGGAACCACAAACAATCCAGTGCATTATATAAACATATTTGTCAACACAAGACTGGGATCTTTAGATTCACCATTATTGATTGTATTTTGAATAAATCAACAGACAACGCAGGTTTACATGAAATACTCAATTTAAAAGAAAAAAAGTGGATTGTTAAGCTAAGGGGGCTTTTTCCACCTGGCCTCGATGAATATTTCTAAATAATCTTCTTACCTGATGCATTAACTGATGCATTAAGTGAATGTTGGTTAATTAAGGATGTTATATATATATATATATATATATATATATATATATATATATATATATATATATATATGGTTCCCATTCAGAAGCCGGAAACATCATAAGCCTGAAAATCAAAATCCTGAAACCAAAAGCCTGAAAATTCAGAATCCTGAAAACTCAAAATCCTGAAAGCCCAAAATCCTGAAACTCAAAATCCTGAAAACACAAATAATGCTAATATGTCACTATAAAGACACTAATATCTACCAACTGACCCTGACCCTAACCCTAACCCTAAGGTCCGTCACTATCGCACACTCACCTGACCCGCGCCCTAACCCTAACTCACTTAAACTGCCCCTAACCCCAATATTTGTCACTATTGCATACATGCCTAACCTGCGCCTTAACCCTAACTCACTTAAACCGCCCCTAACCCTAACATAAAACCAACCAAGCACTTACCTGACCCCAACGCATGACCTAACACCACAGGGCTAACAATAGCAAAGCCACAATGACATCAGTATGTCTACTTTGTGTTTTCAGGATTTTGAGTTTCAGGATTTTGGGCTTTCAGGATTTTGAGTTTTCAGGATTCTGAATTTTCAGGCTTTTGGTTTCAGGATTTTGATTTTCAGGCTTATGATGTTTCAGGCTTCTGAATGGGAACTATATATATATATATATATATATATATATATATATATATATATATATATATATATATATATATATCATACTGCTGGAGGGAAATAGCATTTATTATTATTTTTTGTTTACTGAGGAAGGCTGAAAAGCCGAAACCGGCCAGATTTTCAGTAATGCGTATGTGTATGTCTATCTTTTAATACACTATTCTAAATACAGGATTTGTGCTGGCTGTTTGTTTTGCCTGATTTATCACTTTTTGGGACGATGCACTATCCGTACTTGCGAGTTGCTTTTTTTGTTCTTTAGATAGAGGTGCCTTTGCAATCCTTCCAATTGCCAAAAAGTAATTTATAGGATTTAAGAGACAGGACAGAAGACATAATGGGAATTTTTCTACTTCCTCTTGTTGGGTATCTTCTTGGCCTATGCTTATATAGGCTCCAGGGCCATTAGCCTAGTACACACCTATGAACCTATGGACAGGCAAAAGGTCAGGGTAGTGGAGGCCATGATACTGTTGGATCTGCTTAACTTTACTTGTATATGGAAAAGCTTTTACCATGTCATGACAAATGTACTTACAGGGACAGTCAGAAGCACCACAGAGTAATGGTCATTAGGCACTCAAGGTAGGATTTATAGATCTCAGAAAAATTTCTACAAGAATATAATGGTTTGTCTTTTTTGGCAGGAGACCTGCGTACCAATGTAGACTTCAAGTTGCATACAGGTGCATCAAACAGCACAAAGAAACCCTGCAAGGTTACAAGGCAAAGGCAAACGTTCTAAGTCCAACCAAGAAGGAAATGACGCGGAGTCATGAAACTTACAAGTTATTCAACATATTCTCCTACTTAGCACATCATATCTGAAGTTGCTGTAACCCTGCCAAAAAAAGTCTGAAGTCTGGTCACTGAAATATTGCTCTTCTGCTGCAAACACCTCCAAATCACTCGTACATCTTCACCCTTTCAAACTCTTTTTAAGGTTTGGAAACAGGAAATAATCAGATGGAGCAAGATCTGGTGAGTAGGGTGGATGGTCTAGTCACTCAAACCCCAATTATGTCCACAGCTTCCTTCTCTTTTTTTCTTTCAAAGTGTCCTTTACCTCATTACAGCCAAGTATACTCCAGGCATTTCTGCGGTTAACTCCTACTGATGCCGCTAGGTATTTAATATTGTTTGTTCATATTTGCATTAATAATTCCAAAACCATGCCACATAGACGGTATCGGAAGATTTCATTTTTAAAGCATACATGATGACAAATACAATTGTATTGATATTTGACCTCTGTTTAATGCAGCTAAATAAATATTGACTATTATTTGTATACTGTTTATTTGTATTGTAATAATTTTCATATTTCTCTAAATATCTCAACATTCACATAACACAGACAGAACTGCATAGCCTCATATAGAAGCTCACAGCTCTATGAAGAAAATCCTGCTAGCAGTATGTATCTTACTTGAATAATTACTGAGATACATAACCACTTTACACAACATTACAAAATGAATATTCACTGCCTTTATTTTGGCTTATAAAAGCCATTTAAAACATCAAACTTAATCAATACCACTAATGCAAAGAATCATTTGTCCTGAATAATTTGCCATTTACACTTACAGTTCCAGAGATATGAATATTTGTTTGAACTGTAAGGTGATAACTTTATTTTCTAAAGGCTGAAGCCACACCCACTGGGAGTTAAAAGTACACACTTAAGAGAGCTGTAATGGAGGGAATGAGTTAATTGTCACAGGAAGTTACAGTAGTATTCAACGTTAACCATTTCCTTCAAGTAAGGAAAGGGTACTGGGGTAGAATCAATGATTGCAAAGTCATCCCCAGTGAAACAGTCAGCCCACAGCATAAATCACTGGTTTCCACAATCAGCTGCAAACAGTGGTCAAAGAAGGCTCTAAGACCAACAGAGACCAGGCTGAAGACCTAAAGGTTGCCTGGAGATAAAGTACAATGGTTTAAGGAATTACTCGGGGCTCTAGTACCCCAAGAAGAGGAGGAAATAAGTGAAGATAAAGAAGAATGGCAGCATGTCAAAATAGCACGTGTGAGGACTACAGAACTGATATGTGGTCAAGCCACGTATGGAAATAAAGTTCATACGGAAAGCTGGTGGTGGAATTGAGAAATCCAGGAAGTCACCAAAAGAAAGAAGGAGTGCAGGAAAGAGTATGAGATAGAAATGACTGACCAGGCTTGGAAGGACTACTGGTTGGCTAACAAGGAAGCTAAGAAAGGAGTTGCAATAGCAAAAATAGGGCATCAGAGGCACTCTACCAGCTTCTGGAAAGTGAGTCAGCAGATGGCAAAAAGAACTATATCAGGTTGCAAGGCAAAGACAGAAAGACAAAGAAAATCGTCAGGCACCCTTCATAAGGGATGTCAGCAACAACCTGCTCACCAGTCCACAGGACATCAAAGGCAGATAGAAGGAGTACTTTCAGTGGCTTCTGAATGAAGAAAAGCCCACAGAAGCTGTACTGCCCCAGACACAGCCTACACTGAGGGAAGAAGATGAGCCCACACTAAAAGAATAGCACTAAAGAAAATTAAGTCAGGGAAAGCAGCAGGCTCAGATAAGGTCACAGCAGATATGATAAAGATGCTGGGTGAGATAGGGGAGAAATGGCTCCTGATGGTGCAGCAGTATGGTGTGAAAGGCATATTCCAGATGACTGGAGAATAAGCATACTCATGCCAATATACAAGAACAAAGGGGACATCCACAACTGTGGGCAGTACAGAGGCATCAAACTCCTATCACACTGCATAAAAGTTCTGGAGAGGGTGATTAATAAATGGATACACAGAGTAGTAGAATGTAAGATGGGAGATGAGCAGTTCAGATTCAGATCAAGATGCAGCACAACTGACCCGATGCTGGCAATGAGACAAATAGTTGAGAGGAAGCTAGAGATGAGGAGAGAGTCCAACTGGGCATTCCTAGACTTGGAGAAAGCATATGACAATGTCCCAAGAAAGCTGATCTGGGCAGCACTGTGGCAGTCGAAGTCCCAGAAACATTGGTAAAATTAGTGCAGGCTATGTACAAGTACCCAATGGCTCAAGTACAAAGAGCATTCAGCCTCATAGAGTTGTTCCCAGTGGGAGTGGGTGTACACCTGGGTTCAGCTCTGAGCCCACTGCTGCTTATACTGGTGATGAACTACATTAGCAAACAGGATGGAGGGGACAAATCAACAAAGTGCTGTATTCAGACAATGTGGCAGTACAGCAGACTCTGAGAAAGAACTTCAGCAAAAGGTAGGGGAATGGAATGCAAAACTGAAGACACATGGGATGAAACTAAGCACAGATAATTATATTTAATATTTGTTTACCAAAAAAGCCTGACTGGAACAGAGCCCATTTTCAGTGGATGCCCAAGGAGAAACTCTCCAGATGCATGTCTTTGAATTGTGGCAGGAAAATGGAGCACCCAGAAGAAACCCATGCAAATGCTGGGAGGACATGCAGACTATGCACAGAAGGCACCCCAGCTGAAAATCAAACCAGAGAACCTCTTGCTGTGAGGTGACAATGCGAATCACTGCACCACAGCGCCACCCATAATAATAATAATAAGACAGCGGTAATGGCAGCAAATTGAAGAAAAGAGAAGAAGCTGAGAAATGAGCCCAAAGGGAAGATAATGGAACAAATAAATAGCTTCAAGTATCTGGGGGGTGGCTGAGGAGACGGGAAGTCTGAAAGAAGAGGTCAAAGCTAGAAACAGAGGGGCTGCAGCCAACTGGCATAGAGTGTCCAATGTAGTATATGACAGAAGAATGCCAAAGAAGCTGAAAAGTAAGGTGTACAACACAGTGGTGTGACCAGTACTAATGTGTGGTACAGAAACCTGGGCAGTAAAGGCAGAGCAGATAAAGACACTAGAGATGACGGAAATAAAGTGCTTGAGAAGGGTGTTTGGATGCACACTGTGGGACAATGAAGAAATGAGAACATAAGAGCAGAAGCTAAAGTAGCTCCAGTTGCAGAAATGATCAAGGAGAACAGATCACAGTGGTTTGGACACAGGTGTAGAAAAGCAACAATCTGGTGAAGAAGATATGGAACAAACAGGAAGAAAGTAAGAGGAAACAAGGACATAAAGCAAAAAGGTAGATGGATTGTGTGAAAGAAGATCTGTGACAGTCATGGCATGAGTGTCGAAGAAGGCAGAAATGTGGCACTGAAACAAGAGAGTTGGTGATAGTTAACACAATACCCCAACCCCATGTTAGCAAATGGGAAAAAAGTGGGCTGCTGCTGCTGCTGATGATAATGTAATAGGGGCTCCCTGGTCTTTTTGTTTTGGCATGTAATGTCATTCTTGGCTGATATAGATATAAGTTTCTAACAGAGATCAGTTTGGAAAACGGCAACATTAGATAAGGAGAAAGATGGGCTGATTTTCCCTCTTAGTTTAATTTCTTCAAGACTTTTGGGTTTCCAATACCATGACAGTAATGGGCCCCATTCCTAAGTCAAAGTATGATTAAAAATCATTAAATTAGTATTGTTTGAATCTTTAATGTTAGCCAAAAATGCTGTTCACATCACCTGCAATGTGCCCAGAGCTGAATCCTTCTGCAGTTCATACAAAGTTCCATGTATCAGTAGAATATCTAACCTGCCCATAGCTGAATCCTTCTGCAGTTCATACAGAGTTCCAATCTATCAGTAGCATATCTAAATAAATTCATACAGAGTTCCAATCTATCAGTAGCATATCTAAATACATTCATACAGAGTTCCAATCTATCAGTAGCATATCTAACCTGCCAGAGCTGAATCCTTCTGCAGTTCATACAGAGTTCCATGTATCAGTACTATATCTAAATAAGACTGTAAGTTCGTTTTTATGAGACCCATTGCTCCTACTAATATTGGAGCTGTCTGGGTATCCTTCCTACACATTGCCTCATTTCTGCCTGTAAATTCTGGTATTTTATGAAATTGTGTCTCTGTGTATATAAGACACTGTAATCACTGGGTGGAGCAATTTCTATGCTCAGTGCTACTTTTGTCTACTTATGGTCTACTATATTTGGTTTTCTCTCATGTATTTTTTGAACTGTTGAAAATGGGTGATCCCTAGTGATATAAACTTCATCATTCTCTATAATGCTTTGTGGCTCATGTTTCCAGTGCTTCTCTGCTACTTCAATATTGTAATCTTTACACAAACCACAGTGCAACAGTCTAGCCACATTATTATGCCTTTCAGCATACAGGCCCCCTGTCATTAGTGTATCACACCCAGCAACAAGATGTGCAACTGCTTACAGTTCTATTTTACAGAACCTTCCTTTGTCTGTTTCTCCACATGCTCACTGGACTTTGTAAATTAATATGAACATAGTCCACTATTCTGGGATGCCAATATTAACCATTCATCTTTTGTTTTAAATTCGCCCCTTGTTAACCATTCACACCTGAGGTCCTGATCGACAGGAGGTTGTTCCAGCAGTTTTCTGTACTTGCAACAATATTTATGTCTTTTCCACATATCTTGCCTTCTCATCTGATCCTCCTCCTTATATTTTCTCGTTTTTTTCTTGGCGCATTCAGTTACTGCTTGATTTTTCTCTACTTCTGGTTTGGTTTCCATTCCCGCTTTGACACTGATGTGCTTCTGGTTAAATAATCAAGGAAGCCATCTTAGAGTTGTTCTCTTCATGTTTCAGAACTTTCACTATGTTCACATCTGATGAGGTCAGCATATGTGTATGCAGTCCTGCAATTGCAGATCTATATATGTAATCAATTTTGAGGAGGCCCATACCAACTTCAGAATGATGAGTATATAGTCTTGGTATACAATGATTTTTAAATATCATTTGATAAAAGTGAAGCAATTTTCTTGTTTTATTCTCCAAGTGATACAGTATTTTGGGGGGGGGGCAGTCAATCACCCCAAAACTGTAAGTTAGAACAGGAAGAGCAAATTGGTTTATAGCTTGGACTTTGCCCTAGATTTCAGAGCTGTTTTCAGTATTAATTTTAGTATTCTGAAATATTTTTTGAGATTTGTTTTAAATTGCTCATATTTTATTGCCGATCTTTCATCAATTCCCAAATATTTATAGAACCCCTCCTGCTCAAGTTCCTTTATATCACATTCCTATCCCAGACTGATATTTACATGTGCTGCAGCTTTCCTCCTTCAAATGTTACTGTTGCACATTTATCAAGACCATATGACATTCTGATATTATCTGAGAAAGTTTTGACCACTTCCAGTTGTGCTTTCAGCTTCTCATCTGATGAACTATACATTTTTAAATCTTTCACAAAAAGAAGACGAGAAGTCTTCAGAGCCAAATTATAACCATCTGTTAAGTATACAGCTTAATTGGTTAAGGGCAAGACAAAAAAAAAAACATGACAAGGATTCACCCTAGAATACCCCCTTTGAATTTTTAAACCTGTGATAATAATTTGTCCTTTAGTATGGCTTAGCTGCAAAGTGGTTTGGCACTGTTTCATGGTCATTATAATATAACTGATCAATGTAGGGTATATCTAATACATCTAATATATCTGCAAGCACTCTTTTATCCATGGGATGCTATCAATTTTTTTTTGTAGTCCATCCATGCTATATTTAGATTCGTCCCCTTTTTACAATTCTTCATTATGACTCATTACAGCCAAGTGCACCCCCAGGTGTTTCTGCAGTTAACTCCTACCACACCTCTAGATATCAAATATCGCTTGTTCATATTTGCATTAATAATTCCAAAACTATGCTACATACAAGATATCAGAACATTTTATCTTGAAGCATACATAATGGCAAACACAATTGATTGATATTTGGCCTCTGTCAATGAGTATTTGTTACAAATGTAAGGTGATGACTTCATTTTTTTCAGGGCTCAAGCCGCACACACTAGGCGTATACACTTAAATGAGCTGTACCGCAGGGAATGAGTTAGCAGGAAATGATCCTTTGTTCCGTATGACTTTCTTTTGTTACCCTTTTGTTCTGTTGTCATGATTGAGTTTTCTTCTAAGTGACTATAAACTCTCTCAGCATCAATTCCAATATATAGTTTATATATTGTCAGTAGGCAAGTTACTGATCTGTTATTTTTAGGATAACTTGTTTTTGTATATTTACATCTTTTTGTATATTTACCATTTACTATTTGAGTTATGCTTATTTTAAGTACTGTACTTTATATTACCAACAGATGTTTAAGTTTAACTGTTGTAACCTTTTATATTGTTTATGATATCTGTCTTGGAGCTTTTCTCCCCGGGCCTCTACCGAAAATGGACATATATCCAGTTAGACTAGCCCAGTCAACAAATGCAAAATAAATAACCTTGTAGGTTCATTCTTAAGGAGGAGTATCATTTTTCCTGTTAATCAGGTTGGTGTCTGCTCAGGATGCACATGCAAGTAGTTCTTACTCGGGGCTATATCTGCATGTAAAGATGTTAATACTTTTAGCCACATGGTAGGCACTCCATCTGGAACTGGGGTTTTCCAGTTTGGATCTTTTCTTAATTTTCTTTCATTTCTATGGCCATTACTTCATCCCATTCTATATCCTGTGCATTTTAACTTCTTACTGTTTCTTTTCATCAGGGCAGCTGTGGTGGTGCAGCACAGGGCGGCCGCAGTGGTGCAACGGTTAGCATTGCTGCCTCACAGCAAGAGGTTCTTCGGTTCGATCCTCGGCTGAGGTGCCTTCTGTGTGAAGTCTGCATGTTCTCCCTGTGGTCACGTGGGTTTCTTCTGGGTGTTCCGGTTTCCTCCCACATCCCAAAGACATGCTGTACGTGGATTGGACACTCTAAATTAGCCCTAGGTGTGAGTGCATGCATGAGTGTGCCTTCTATGGAAGGTTGGGTGCCGGGCTGCAAACTCGACACCGTAAAAGTCCAAAGCCAATCATTAGCAGACAGGTGATCTGTTATGGTGACCCCTAACCAGGAAAAGCCAAAAGAAGAAGACTGTTTCTTTTCTTCCTCTATCCGTTCTGCATCTTTATTATTTTCCACAGGGTCTTCATAGATATTTCTCCAAAATGTGTATATTTCTTTTTATGGTGGTGTTTCTATTCCTTTTGCATAGTTTCAGAATTCTCTATAAAACTGTTTATTTTGGACTTTTCTATTATATTTATCTACATATCTTTTAAGCTTTTCTGCCCGTGCTGATATCTTTAGTTTATCATTTGCAATAGTATACGATATATCCTGGTCTGTTTTAATACTGCACACTGCTTCTAATACGTCTGCCTTTCTAAGTATTTTGTTGATCTGTTCCCTCTTCTGAAGTTATGGATTACCTGCAAAGTGACACTTTTTGTCTTAATTACTTTATAGTTTTCTCTATTTGATTTTTTCATGATAACATTTGATGTCTTCCGTTCCCTACCCTTATTGCTTCTATTTTTGTGGTAAGACTTTATCTGTTAATAATTTAGATACACAGAATACATATTACATTTACTTGTATGAACCGCAGTGGTACGGTGGTAGCGTTGTTACCTCACAGCAAGATGTTCTCCCGTTCTATTCTCGGCATGGCTTGGGAGTGCCTTCTGTGTGGAGTCTGCATGTCCTCCCCGCGGTTGGGTAGCATTCGAAAGACATGTGTGTGTAAATGGGCATGCCTTCGTTGAAGGTTGGGCATCGAACTGGCACCTCGGCATTTCATAAAAATCTACTGCCAATCATTAGCGGACTGGAGTTCCGCTGTGGCGACTCCTTACCGAAAAAAAGCCGAATGACAAACAACAACTTGTGTAATATTACATGCATTTCTGTTACTAGACTTGATTACTGTGTTCATTTGTTTTATCAGACTTCTAACGTTTTGGGTCTTATTGACTTTCTGTGATCTATTCCTTTCATTGACCTTAACATCTATCCATCTCTATTAAATCAAGAAACTCTTCCCTTAGATCTTGTTTTTTTCTAAACTGAGGGCACATTCCACAACATCTTCATTTGACATATTCTCTGCAACTTCATCCTGTGTCATCCCTTGCTCTTCATATGGGTACTCATTGGCCTATCACTCCACAACACTGACAGTGTGAGAGTTGTCACAGTTTCCTGTTCCTTTCCTTGCTGTGCAACTTCAAGTGAACTTTTGTACTGGTTTTCTACAGAAGGAACCAAATAACGTAGAAACAAGCTGGTATACCAACAAACGCCAAAAGGATGACAATGCTGCCAAGAAAAAACGCTGCTCTCTTGATTCAAAACGTTTAATAATCCCACAGAACGTGGACAAAAAACAGAACAAAATGATGGTTAAGCGCTTTCATCTGCAACAGTCAGATTTCATCAGAACCATGAATGCTTCATACTTCAAACAATATATACTCATTTTTGGCGCCAAAAGTAAATGAGTTGACCAAATTAATTAATTAATTAATTAATTAATTAACCAGTTACAGGTGATAAAACTGACATTTTGTGTATACCATATATCAACAAAAAAATACATATATAAAACACATAATTTTTACATAATTTTTACATATAATGCATACTGATTTCACAAATAAAACATACTGCATATACATGAAAGACTTACAAGGGGTGTGCAAACACCAAAAACCAAAAGGCAAAATTCATCTACTCAAATGTTCTACTAACACTAGTTAAAATGGTAAAAGAAGAAGATGTATAAATAAGTAAGATATATAAGTAAGGTGCTGATTTATATTGTATTAAATGTACACAAAACATATGTTGTATAAAAAATCAATATAATAAATATCATAATTATCATAAATATTATAAATATTATAAATATTGTAAATATAATAAATAATTATTATAAATATTATAAATATTATAAATATTATAAATATTATGACTGTTATAAATATTATGAATAAATATTGATGAATATAAATTGATAAATAAAACACATATTAAATATAAAAAAATTGGTTAAAATTTACTGACAGGGGTAAAGGACATAATAAATATATGAATACATGATAAATACTTGAATGCATGAAAATGTGAAATAGATGTATAATAATAAATAATGAATAATAAGTTATCACAAAACAGGATGAATCTTCAACTGTCCATAATCAAGAAGGGTTTTATACTTATGTGTTCATTTAGACCAGGATTGGTCGTGGCGTCACATAGTATTTGCCATTTGCTTTCTAATAAAGCTAAATAACATTTCCAATTACCTTCAGAATGTGAATGGTCAATAAAATCTATGATGCTGAAACGGAAGGAGTGTTCATTACCCTTATCTAGAATATGTCTACTTAAGGCATTGTTAGGATCCTGTTTCCTAATCCTATATGTATGCTCATATATTCTAGTCCTTAACTTCCTTTCCGTTTTCCCAATGTAAAACGCATCACACGCTGTACAGGTAGCAATATACACTATTCTCGAGGTGTTACAATTCCCCCCTTTGACTATATATCCTGTTAGCAATGGAATTCTTTAACTTTACTAACTTATTTTCATTTACAAACTTACATTGCTTGCAAGCTCCACATTTTCTGGTAATTTTGGTACTTGATGCCTCACTAGAACATGTCTTCCTCCTTTCTAGCATCCTTTTAATATTTGATGAAGTTTTATATACAAACTTAGGTTTAAATCCCACATGTTTGACAATATCTTCCGTAATTGTGAATATGTTCCAATATTTTAACAATATTTCTTTCAATACATCGATGTAGGGACTATAAGTAAGTACACATATACACCCATTAATACTATTATTCCTCACCTTACTGATAAAGGGTTTACCCAGTAAGGGTACATATTTGTTGTCCCATTCTTTCTTAACATACTCTTTAATTGGTATAATCAATTCGTCAGGGTACCCTCTGTTGGAAAACATTTCAGAAATAAAATTTAATTCATGCTCCATAATTTCTTTATTTGATGTCATCCGGGCCGCACGGATACACTGACCCTTAAAAACATTTTTAAAAATGTGCGGTGGATGGCAACTGTCATAGAACAAATAGTCATTTGAGAAGGTAGTCTTCCTGAAAATCTTGGATTGGAATTCAGTACCAGTGGAATAAATATATGTGTCCAAATACGCAATACCATCAGGTTTTAAGTACTGTACTTTAAAAAAATAATAAAATTGACAGGGATTTGTTATTATATAAACAACAAAGGGCTTATATTTGGCCTCAGAACAAACACAATACAACACGTTTCAATAATAGAGAAGTTAAAGTTGATAAGGGACGTAGAGATACTTGGTTTAATGATGATGATGAAAATTTTCAAGGGGGGCGTTACCATCAAGCACCCAAAATATACAGAAGGAAGTATTAGAACATCAGACTACCCCCACGATAGAACATTGTTGTGAAGCAGTTAGTGACCCTCTTTTTTCCACAGGAGACACACCTTTGGACAATGGAATTTTATCTTATGATGACAATATTAGTGTTTTGTCTTTCAAGGGGTTGAAGGTATACAATTACACAGATATTTTGATATCAGAGGAATTTTGTACATTATTTTTTAAGGGAATGAAGTTCATACCCACTGCCAAGTTTAATATATTTGATACTATCAAAGAAATTAAACTATTTTGTAGGAGAATGAACTTGGCCATACAATTTAAAGATACAATTAAGGATGGTAACAACGAGCTAGTGCTATGCCCCCAGGTCGATGTATTGAAGAGAAAGAGCACGTATGTCCCAGGGTATCATCCCACAGTTGCCCAATATGAAAAATTAGTAGCACATGATATGTACAGGTTTGAAAATAGACTCAAAAAGAAATTATTACCACAGTCCTTAGGGCACCACGACAATTTGACTACGTTAGAAAGAGAATGTTTAAAAAAGGTTATTGAAAACAAGGACCTTAGGGTTATGAAACCAGATAAAGGTGGTGGAATAGTCTTGTATAACACTGTTAATTATAATCAGGAAATTTTGAATATTTTACATTTATCTGGTAACTATGAAGAGGTGTCCCTAAATCAGGTCAATATCGGGTACAAACGTATTGATCTAGCCATTGAAGAATTTTTGCTGGATAATAGGATTACTAACGAAACATATGAATTCATTAGGGTTGAATTCCCCAAGATGGCTTCAATTATAGGGATCCCCAAAATACATAAGAACATAAAAAACCCCCCTTTTAGACCTATAATTTCTGGTTCTAAGTCAAAAACCTACAACATAGGTGTCACTATAGACAGATGGACAAAGCACGTGTACAACAATGTTGATCATCTTACTAAAGATTCTTGGAATTTTTTGAGCAAATTAACCCCTATGATTTGGCACCAAGAGTTAATATTCATCACAATCGACGTTGTCGATCTTTTCTCCTGTATTCCTAGGGAGACAGGATTAGATTATTTTTTCAACAGTTTAAAGAGATTCTCAGGGCTGAGTTTTGAGAGAATTAACTTGATAGTGGATATGATGGGCTTGGTGTTGGATCACAATTACCTTCAGTTTCAAGGGGAACTTTTTAAACAGAGCAGAGGGGTAGCCATGGGTGCGTCTTGTGCCCCAGTGTTTGCTAATATGGTAATGCTAGAGTGGGAATCACAGTTTATTTTTCCCAGTGAATATTATCAATATATAGTACATTACACCAGGTATTTAGACAATTTGTTTGTCTTATGGAATGGACCTGTCAACTTGATACAGGAATTTATCGAATATTTGAATAATTCCACTGATTTCTTAAAATTCACTTATAATATGAAACCTGATGGTATTGCGTATTTGGATACATATGTTTATTCCACTGGTACAGAATTTCAATCCAAGAATTTTAGGAAGACTACCTTCTCAAACGACTATTTGTTTTATGATAGTTGCCATCCACCGCACATTTTTAAAAATGTTTTTAAGGGTTAGTGTATCGGATGACATCAAATAAAGAAATTATGGAGCATGAATTAAATTTTATTTCTGAAATGTTTTCCAACAGAGGGTATCAATTGATTATACCAATTAAAGAGTATGTTAAGAAAGAATGGGACAACAAATATGTACCCTTACTGGGTAAACCCTTTATCAGTAAGGTGAGGAATAATAGTATTAATGGGTGTATATGTGTACTTACTTATAGTCCCTACATCGATGTATTGAAAGAAATATTGTTAAAATATTGGAACATATTCACAATTACGGAAGATATTGTCAAACATGTGGGATTTAAACCTAAGTTTGTATATAAAACTTCATCAAATATTAAAAGGATGCTAGAAAGGAGAAAGACATGTTCTAGTGAGGCATCAAGTACCAAAATTACCAGAAAATGTGGAGCTTGCAAGCAATGCAAGTTTGTAAATGAAAATAAGTTAGTAAAGTTAAAGAATTCCATTGCTAACAGGATATATAGTCATGTAACACCTCGAGAATAGTGTATATTGCTACCTGTACAGGTGATTTTTACATTGGGAAAACGGAAAGGAAGTTAAGGACTAGAATATATGAGCATACATATAGGATTAGGAAACAGGATCCTAACAATGCCTTAAGTAGACGTATTCTAGATAAGGGTAATGAACACTCCTTCCGTTTCAGCATCATAGATTTTATTGACCATTCACATTCTGAAGGTAATTGGAAATGTTATTTAGCTTTATTAGAAAGCAAATGGCAAATACTATGTGAATCCTGGTCTAAATGAACACATAAGTATAAAACCCTTCTTGATTATGGACAGTTGAAGATTCATCCTGTTTTGTGATAACTTATTATTCATTATTTATTATTATACATCTATTTCACATTTTCATGCATTCAAGTATTTATCATGTATTCATATATTTATTATGTCCTTTACCCCTGTCAGTAAATTTTAACCAATTTTTTTATATTTAATATGTGTTTTATTTATCAATTTATATTCATCAATATTTATTCATAATATTTATAACAGTCATAATATTTATAATATGTATAATATTTATAATATTTATAATAATTATTTATTATATTTACAATATTTATAATATTTATAATATTTATGATAATTATGATATTTATTATATTGATTTTTTATACAACATATGTTTTGTGTACATTTAATACAATATAAATCAGCACCTTACTTATATATCTTACTTATTTATACATCTTCTTCTTTTACCATATTCACATACATATTTAGTTTTAACTAGTGTTAGTAGAACATTTGAGTAGATGAATTTTGCCTTTTGGTTTTTGGTGTTTGCACACCCCTTGTCAGTCTTTCATGTATATGCAGTATGTTTTATTTGTGAAATCAGTATGCATTATATGTAAAAATGATGTTAAAATTATGTGTTTTATATATGTATTTTTTTGTTGATATATGGTATACACAAAATGTCAGTTTTATCACCTGTAACTGGTTAATTAATTTATTAATTAATTAATTTGGTCAACTCATTTACTGTTGGCGCCAAAAATGAGTATATATTGTTTGAAGTATGAAGCATTCATGGTTCTGATGAAATCTGACTGTTGCAGATGAAAGCGCTTAACCATAATTTTGATCTGTTTTTTGTCCACACGTATCGTGTTCTGTGGGATTATTAAACGTTTTGAATCAAGAGAGCAGCGTTTTTTCTTGGCAGCATTGTCATCCTTTTGGCATTTGTTTCTACAGAAGGATCCAAAGCATCTTCATATGGGACCCACTCAGATGCTTCCTGTTCCACCAGTTTCTCCTTAATTTGGAGATTCATTGTTCTGTTATGCTGTGAAGTTACCAGAGTTGGGTTTTCTACAGTAAATTCTTCAATTTGCAGGTACTCCATAACTTCAGTTTCTATTTCTTTAACTTCTCCATTATTAATCATCTTTTCTACTTTCCCTCTATTTTCTTATTTTTAGTTTTGCAAAATGTTCATATCTGGATGGCTTTGCCTGTATTTCTCTTCAAATATCTTTGGTGCTCCTTTTTTGTATTGATTAGTTTTGCTTTCACCTTTGAATAAATATTGCACCACATTAAATCTCTTTTTCTTTCCCATGTCCATATTTCTTCTTTAGATGTCTCCTGCTCGGAGGGTGGAGCCTGAATGGCCAACTGAAAACAGCACATCTTTGGAGCTCCATAAAATCATTATAAAATACAGGAAAATGTCTATTTTTTTCTAACAAAACAACTAGAAATTATTGATAAAAGACTAAACTATGTAACTAGAAACTGTTTTGGATTTTTATAGATATTTTCCTGTCAAACTACGTTGGACACTTCACATCTTGTGGAAATGAGCAGCTCAATGAATTCCCACTCTGAAACTGCTTTGAAAAAAGATCTGCAATTGGTGTCTACTACTTTACAGGAGCTGTCTTTTAAAATGGATGGTTTTAAAGAAAACCCAAAGAATATAAAAGAGAATTGTCAAAAACAAACAATGTATTTAGAGAACTGCTTCAGCAATACCAAACTACAATAACAAATATTGAAACTTCCTTAAATGATATTGAGGGAAGACTGAAGGAAGAAGAAACTCAGAATGAATTTCTATCAATCAGAATACTTGGCTTCTTAACAAAGTGGATGCTTTAGAGAATAGAGAAAGAAGAACTAATATAAGAATCTTCTGTCTACCTGAAAGAGCTAAATATTATTTAATTTTTAAATTCATGTCTCCCTGAAATCTTAGACTTAAAAGAAGGTCTTTCATATGGTATTGAAAGGGCACATAGAGCCTTAGGGAAGGCAGCTTCAACCTCATCTACTGCACCTCGTAGATAAATTGCAATAAAATTCTTTTCTTATTTAGACAAGGAGCTTGTACATAAAACAGCTTGAAGAAAAAGTTCACTGAAATGCAACCAAAATTTAATTAGATTTGACAATGATTATTCCATCAGAGTATTGGAACAAAAGAAAAAATGATGGTCACTCTTAAAACTGCTTAACCAAAACAATATCAAAGCTCAACTTGCTTTTCCTGCTAAAATTAATATTTTCCATTCAAATGAAATGAGAACTTTTAACAGCCTAGAAGAAACTTCTCTGTTCATTAAAAACAACATCATATCTATTCCTGAGGACATGGAGTGGTCAACCCCTACTCTGAAGAGATCTCCTGAGAAGAATTCCTGGACTGATCTTAAGAAAAAACAAAAGACTGACTCTAAAATAGCTGTTCCTGTAAAATCTCTCAAGGCATCAACTATTGTCTTATTTGTGACGTGTCTTTGTGTTGATTAATATACAATAATTTGTCTTTCATTAGTTCAGTTTGAACTTTCATAAGGGAATTAACAACATTTAACAACTATTGGAAGTCCTCCGTTACTTTAATTTACAAGTGCTTTGTTGTTCATAGGTTCATAGGTTCATAGGTAGGTACTAGGCTATCTGCCCGAAGGCATTTATAAGCCTAGCCAGAATGTGTTGGCTTTTGCCACCCCCCCCCTTAGATTAGTTCCCTGTGCCTCTGTCCAGCAGAGCCACTGAAATGATCCCAGAGGTAAACTTTCTGTTTCCCATCCACTCGTCAAGATTTATTTTGAAGAGTGTTAGCGAGGAGCTCTGCCTAATGTAGATTCGGATCTTGTTCCAAAGCATGGGAAGTCTCTGGGACAGGAATCCATCCCTCCAGCACATCCTATTTATTGTTGTGGTGAGGTTTAGATCCCTAGAGCATGTGGCTCACAGGGATAAGGTTTTCTTTAGGTGGAGCATGTCCATCAATTCTGGGTTGGACATGGCCTTGTATGTCAGGCAGAGATCACCTCTGAGTAGGCGGTATCCAACAGAGTACAACTGTAGTTTCTTCAGTCGAGCTGCATAGGGCATTTGTTTGAGGCCAGTGATCCTCTTGGTGAGGTACTTCTGTAGTCTTTCCAGCTGTTGCAGGTGACTTGTAAGGTACATCCCAAATGGGGTGTTGTACTCTATGATGGGTCTGATGAGTGATGAGTAGAGGGGCACAATGACGTTTTTTGATCTGGATGTGATCCCTTTTGTGATTAGGTGGGCCACGTAGAAGGATTTTCTAACCACTTTGGCAATGTGACTATCAAAGGTGAGATTACTGTCTACTTGGGCCCCCAGATCCCTTATTAAGTCTTCCATATTTAGGGGACTACCACCTATGCAGTAGTTTGTGGGTACTTTGTTTTTTCCAAAGGGGATGACTATGCACTTTTTGGCATTTAGCTTGAAGCCATGATTTTGACACCAGGTATCCGTCTCAGTGAGACCCTTTTGGAGGATGTCTGTGTCAGCTGAAGAGTCAATTATAGCCCCTAGTTTGCAGTTGTCTGCAAACTTGGTCAGCCATAGTCCTCCTGTGCTTGCCTGTACCTCTGAGAAGTATATGCTGAACAGGATGGGTCCTAGGACTGAGCCCTGGGGAACTCCACTTGTAACCGATTTAGAGTCAGACCTAGCTCCCCCAACTCTCTCCATGTGGGTTCTGTCCATGAGCCAGTTGGCAACCCATCTTGTGATATAGGGGTTTATGCTCAGGCTGGTGAACTTGTCTATAATATCAGAATGTGGAATGGTGTCGAAGGCCTTTGCGAGGTCTAGGTAGGCCGTGTGTACCACCTTTCCCAAATCTATAGCCTTGGTAACTGTCTCAAAGAAGTCCACCAGGTTTAGGAGGCATGATCTGCCCTTAACAAAGCTGAACTGGGTAGGGTCAAGTGTTTGGAGGTTCCCAATGTCTCTGTTAATGAGTTCCATGATGATGCGCTCCATAGTTTTGCAGACCAAGCTAGTCAGGCTAATAGGTGATAGTTCCCTGGGTCTGTTGTGGCTCCACCTTTGTGGAGCAGAATAACTGCTGCTGTGCGCCACTCTATGGGTACGTAGCCTGTGGAGAGGCTGAGTTTGAACAGTGTGTTTAGGTGAGGGGTTAGTTTGTCTTTGAGCTTGTGTAGGATGCAGCCTGGGACACCGTCCGGTCCCATTGATGCTGTGTTTTTGGCTTTGGAGTGGGCTGTTTTAACCTGAGTATCTGTGATTTATGGGACTCTGGTATGGTTATCGGCCCTCTTGGAGGTGTGGAGTGTGAAGTTTACCCTGAACCTGTCTGCCAGGATGTTGGCGATATTGGTCGGTTCAGTGTATTTTGTGCCATTCTGCATTAACTCCGAGCAGATCTGAGCATTGCCACTTAGATTCTTGACATAGCTAAAGAATGCCTTGTGGTTATCTTTGGAGTCCTTGGCAGTTTTTATTTCAAAGCTCGCCTTGGATGATTTGATGAGGGATCGTAGTTTCTTGATGATACTGATCAGGGATGTCTTCCCTTCTTGGGATTTTACTCTTTTCTGTACTAGTTTCCTCCTTCTCTTGTATATCGTGTTTATGGCAGGACCAGACTGGTTTCCTTTTCTTGGAGGAGTGAGTCCTGGTTTTGCTTGGGATGGCATGATCCATGCATTCTTGTAGGTGCCCGTAGAATGCATTAGTAAAGGATTTTGCAGATTGGACAGTCTTATCCTTCAGCATGAGGGCTTTGAAACTTTCCACCTCGGTCTTAAGTAACATGAAGTTTGCTTTTGAAAAGTTTTTCACAGTGGTTTTCTTGTCTGGGGGTGGGGGCGGAATGTGGATATCCAAAGGGATTTGTTTATGGTCAGATATAACCAGCGAGGGGTTGACCTCCGGTGTAGAACACCAGTTGCCCATGTTGCTGATGACCAGGTCCAATATGTTGTCACCTCTGGTGGAAGTGTTGACCAGTTGAGTTTGAAAAATGTATTCATAAACAATGCCTTCACTATCTCCTACAAGAAGATCTTAACATTCCTCTAATATGGCTTGCGCCCAATACACAGTAAAACTACTTCCTTACTTTCATTCACTGACATCATAAAGAATACAAGAGCTCAAGCAAACTTGTTTTGCCCCTATTCCTTGAGCTGTCTCAAGCCTTTGATACAGTTTTCTCACCCTAAACACAAGTACAAAATATTTCAGCTTAGACTATCCAATAGTTCTGAGGTTCAATAGCCATTTAACTGACAAGATCCAGTCTGTAAAATGCCAGAATACTTTGTCTTCCTACATGCAAGTCTCTACTGGTATATCCTAAAGCTCTGTTCTTGGTTCCCTCCTCTTTAATATCTTTATCAATTACCTCTCTAGCTCCATAGGTCCAGCCTCTTTTACCCAATATGATGATGACTCCACTCATATATGTGCATCTAATAACATGTCTCAGCTCCTCCATATTGCACTAGTAGCTTTTTCCTCAGTTGGGAAATGGCCTCATAATGTCCAGCTATTAATGAACCATTAAAAAAGTAAATGTTATGTCGAACTGCCTCACTACTTAGAATGCATACAGTTTATCTCCACACACAGTATTACTCACCAAGCTGACAACCTCACAGCTTTTATTTTTATTTTCCATTCCTACCGCAGTACTTTTATTTTTATTCTCCATTCCTACCTCAGTACTTTTATTTTTATTCTCCATTCCTACCTCAGTACTTTTATTTTTATTCTCCATTCCTACCTCAGTACTTTTATTTTTATTCTCCATTCCTACCTCAGTACTTTTATTTTTATTCTCCATTCCTACCTCGGTACTTTTATTTTTATTCTCCATTCCTACCTCAGTACTTTTATTTTTATTCTCCATTCCTACCTTGGTACTTTTATTTTTATTCTCCATTCTTACCTCGGTACTTTTATTTTTATTCTCCATTTCTACCTCGGTACTTTTATTTTTATTCTCCATTCCTACTTCAGTATATATAAACCTCAAAAAATCCTCTGTCCAAAATCTTTACTCATTTTCTGTTGCTAGGAAATAGATTTCTATCTGAATTAGATCTACCTCTAACATTGCATCTTCAAACATCTACTAAAAGACTACCTAAATAAAACTTGATTCTGCTCCTACACTACCCTAGGCTAAACTTGTCCCTCCCTCACTCCTTCCAATCCCAGTATATTTATTGCTAATTCCTTCTCTCCAAGTATTGTCAATCTAGTTCTTAGACAAGATGCAAATATAATTTTGCCTATGCTGTATTATCTAGTCATTTCTGTTAAAAAGGGTGTATTCAGTTTGTTTAATGTCATCTTTAAACACTGCAACTTTGTGAATTTTTTAACTATAGACACTGATCTGTTTCAGCTTGTTATATCTGTCCAAATATTTGCATTAGGTATGTACAGGTTCACACTGTATGAACTGAAGTTGATTTTGTCTTTTACTTACTTAATATATTACTCTTCTCTATTAGGTTTTGTAATAGCCTTTTTAAACTGTAACCATAATATGTCAATGTGGAGCTTTTCTCCCTGGGTCACTACTAAAAATGGGATATTATCCCAGTCAGTCTTTCACGGTAAACAAACGTCAAATAAATAAATGAAATGAGCATGGACGTTTGGAAGTGTTTTTAAGTGTGTGAATGTGAGAATGTTTGTGTGTGTGTGTGTGTGTGTGTGTGTGTGTGTGTGTGTGTGTGTGTGTGTGTGTGTGTGTACACAGGGTCATTGCTCTCAACTGTTGATGTGTTCTATGTAAAATTTATGATTTTCTGGCAAATAATTGAGCATTGCAGTAACTAAATAATGACAGCCATTTGACTTTCCAACTTCATAACCTTCAGAAAAAAGGCATGCTAATGCAAAACCTGATGTTCTAGCAACATTCTAAGTATATACCACAAAGTGCAGATGAACAAAACCAATGCAGGTCAGGCATAAAACAACACCTTTATTAAAAGCATGAGCAGTTTTACAGTATCAAACACACTGCTCCATCAGATGATAAAACAAGTAAAACATTGTGTGTGTGTGTGTGTGTGTGTGTGTGTGTGTGTGTGTGTGTGTGTGTGTGTGTGTGTGTATACACATGCACAACTGTGGGTAAAAGTAAATGATTGCAGGCAATTGTTACTTTTGTTTTATTGTGTTCTGATAGCTGAAGTCTACACAGTCAACAAATTTGGTTTAATTGCAGTGTATGGGAGCTGTTTCAGGATGAATGACCCTGCTGTCTTTTTCCCAGGTTAAACAGTCATTTTTTCTGGTTTGGCATGACTAATGTGTATGTGTGTAAAGCAAGTTGAAATATTTGCTGTGCTTATTGTTTGCATAAAGCAAGTGTGGAATGCATTGTTGTGATCATTGTATCCTAATCAAACATGTAAGATATGCACAGTCAACAAATTTGACTTAAATTATTTGGTGTGAGGTCTATATGTGGATGAAAGTGACTTACCTTTTAATTTGCTCAAGTCAGATAGTCATTATGCTGGATATACAGGAATAGTGTGTACTTGTGTGAAGCAAATCAGAATACATTACTGTGCCTATTGCTTGTGTAAAAACCCATCAAATTCCATTATTCTGAATCCATTATTCTGGCCATTTTTGTTATCACAGTCAGGCATCTCAGGTGTACTTAGTCAATAACATGGCCATAATTGTTGAGCACTGGAGCTCTCTGCAGATGACCTCCTGCCATTTGGTCAAGTTAAACATTAGCTTTGCAGGAATAATGAGAATTTGTGTGAAACAAATAAGAAAACATTATTGTGGCTTTGCAGGACTAATTAACTTTTTCATGAAGCAAATAAGGATACTTTACTGTGGCTATTACTTGTGTGAAAGAAACTTTAAATACATTACTTTGGATATTGTTTTGTGACAATCAGACATGTAAGGTATATGCAGTAAATAAATTTGGAATGTAGGTTTGGGTATGGTGGCTATCAGTGGAAACAAATAACTGATACTGCTATTATTTGCTCAAGTTCAGCAATTCTTTTCCCTGTGTAACAGAACTAGAGTATATTTGTGTGAATCCTGCTGGAATTCTATTCCTCTTTTGTAACATAATCATATATCTGATATATGAACAGTCAATAAAGTGACAATTATTGATGGGTATGTGGGCTGCCTGTGGAAGAAAATGACTTGCGGTGAGAAGTGGGGTGGAGTGTCATTAAAATAGCAAGTTGGTCATAATTTGTTTTCATTTTCCATCAAAGTCAGTCACTGGCATTGCTTACAATTAAGTGTCTGTTTGTGGTGGGATGGGTAGGATGCATACAATAGGAACTGGTTACTGATACAGTGAATCAGTGAGTAGCCTTGCCATCTTACTGTGCTTCATTCTTCAGTTGAGTTTTCTTCTGTGTGTACTCCCTTTTTCTGTGTGGGTTTTATCCAGGTGCTTCAGCTTTTCCCCAGCTACTCACATGTAATATACGTCCAGGCTCATTTGTGCTTTTACTTTCATCCTAATCTAACATGAGAGGAGTACACAGAAGGTAACTATTTTTGGGAAGTAAGGATACAGAATTTATATATAAGTGCAGGCATGTTTCTTCTCTATTTACTGGAAATTACTGTATAAAATAATATGCTTTGGACTCTTTGGAGTTTATTTTTCCTTGAAAGGAAAACATAAGACTATTTTTTTCCTTACCCATGATTTTAGTTCAGGTCATCAGTGGATCAAAAAGTCAGAAAAAAGCTTTAAGATGCATATCAGAGTATCTAGGACCCTGTAATATCTGAAGGCCAAGTGGCCACCAAACTCCGCGCTTGATTCAGTTACTTCACCAAGACATATCACATTATAATCCTAGTCAGTTAGAGTATGTTGAAGGGATGGTGTAAAAACTAAAAAGGAAGAAAAACTACAAGAAAAAAGGAATGTCTAGATGGTACAGATTCAAGATGGGAGACAGTGAAGAAACACAGGGGAGGCACAGGGGGGACCAATGTGCAATAGGGAGGACTCCACACAGTCCTTTGTTTAGGGAACCATTTTACCTAAGGATAGCCCTGTTGATCACATTCAGAAATCTGAGGTATATGTTGTTAAAAAAGTGTCTAGAATAAGTGGATAGTAAGGAGACCTGTGGATGAAAGTGACAGACTCCATGTAATGTTCAGCAGCAGTAAATGGTCATTGACCTACCACTGTATAACCTCATCTCTTTCTAGTTATCCCTACCCAGTCAGTTCCTTCCTGCAGCCTCGCACACCCAACCCCATTGCTTTAAAATCACCAGCAACCACTGTGAATTAGAGCATTACCTTCAGTGAGGTATTTTTGAGATGAATGTTTTCTTCTGCAGTGTTTGCAAAGGTACCCCTGCACAAATAAGTAATTAACTGGGTTGTATGACAACTGACAGAATAATTGCTCCAACACCAATGCCTTTGTCCTTAAATTGTTGAAATGAGTCTATATGTAATGATCGATTGTAATATAATATCTGCAGTCCTTCTTGACTACTTTTTGTTTACTTTTATTCTATTTATTTGTTTCAGTTTGTTATCAAGGAAGGTGAATTAATTAAACTGACTCTTTTCAGCCATGACCTTGTATCCATAAGTGCACAGGAATGACAGTCCAATACAAAAACAATAATAATATAAAGTGGCAATCTAGTATACTGAAGACTGATGTTTTACAGCCTGGTTTGCTAACTTCCCTGTCCCATTATCTCATTTAACTGCCACAGAAGATTATCAAAATGAACTGTTTTAAAATGGTTTTGTAGGAGAGGTACAACCCTGATATGAAGGCTCTGTCTCAACACTCCCATTCTAATAATGTGCTAGCTCACATGAATGTAAAATGTCACACAGCATCTGTTGAAAAGAGCAGGGTTCCTTTATTTAACACAGCATAAAAACATTATTTTTATATTTACAGGCACATATATACACACATTTCTATATTTTTAATATTTATAATTATCTTATATCATCCTCATTGTCATTTTTTCATAACTGACCCCCACTCCTTCCACAACCATAATCTATTTTTTGCACTATATCTGCCAAAGTCCATTTCCCATTGAACATTTTATTCAATCTTTCATTTAAACTAAACCATATTGCATAATATAAACTCTTATCTACCCTTCTCATATATTCTTTCTTATCGTGTAATATCCATATATAGCCATATTCATACCTATATTGTTTATAATATATATAATAATATAATAATATAATATAATATATATATAAATATTCACAAAACATTTTTCTTCACATTTTCTAGAATGTCACCATTCTTTTGCATTTCAAAAAAAAAACTTGCTCTGTTATCTCCTCCTTCCCACAAACGAAACGCACTTTTCAACCTTCTTTTCATGTGGCATATTCCCCATTACTGGTAACTTATTTATTACCAGTCTCCAAAGGAATTTCTGACTCTCTGCTATCTTGGTGCATCACTTTTCTGTACCTTAATGGCTTTAATCATTTCTTCTGGTAAATTCTTCCATGGATTTGCATAATGATATTGTTTCATCACATTATTATACCACAGCCTTCTATCTTTCTCAAAATCACCAGCTTTTATTTTCCATGTTAGCATTTTTTCTTCATAATTTTTAATTTCTTCATCTACATATTTTTTTCTTTTTCTCTTAATGTGATCATTTCCTAGAACTTTTTGTACTTATGTTAAGCATTCTCACTATTCATTTCACATTCTTTTCTCACTTTAATACTCCATACAAATTTAAAGAAGCAGAAGAAACAAGTGGATTTAGTAACCCCAATCACCATTCATCTTCATGCACATACAAAACCCATTTCACTGGGTTTAATCTTGCAACCCATATGAAAGAAAACACCAATTGCACAATTTCTTTTTTCATATTTTTCTGGCATCATATAAACATTTGACATATATGCCAATTTCCCATTTATACAGACTTCACCAAATAAACATTTTTCCTAAATGCTAATCAATACTTCCTCAGCTGAAGGTATATACATTCATAGATTCATAGGTAAATACTAGGCTAGCTGCTCTTGTGGGCCATTTTAAGCATAAGCAGTTTTCCTTTTTGTGTTTAAAATAACCTATCCCATTTGGTTATAGATTAGCCTTTCCCATCCTATAGTTGATAATTATTTATTACCCCTAATGAGAATAAACAGGATTATGCCATAGATAATTTGGAGACCCATGCATGGGACAAAGCATTTGGCAGCTGCCTCTGTCCATGAGTAGTACAGCATGCTGTCCTGGGGTAAATCTTCTGTTTCCCATCCATAGATCTAACTTATGCTTAAATATGGACAGGGATGAACTTTCTTTTATGTGGATGGAAAGTCTGTTCCCTAGCAGTGGTATCCTCTGCAAGATATACCTGTCCCTCCAAACCTTTCTGTTGATGCTGCATAAGAGGTTTAGATCCATAGTTCAAGTATTCTGATGCTACTTGACTTGCTGATGTGCAGTTAAACCATCAGTAATAGATCAGGGAATGCCTTGTATGCCAGACACAGGTCACCTCTTAGCAGTCTGTAGGATACTGAGTACATTGACAGGACTTGGAGCCAGTCTATATAGAATGTGTTGTTTAGGACTTGTACCTGTTTAGTAAGATTTCTCTTTGGGCATTCCAGTTGTTGTATGTCTGGACAGACACATGCCAAAGAGGGCATTATATTTTATGACTGGCCTAATAAGCCTGAATAAAGGGGTACAATGACATCTCTAGGTCTAGACACAATCCATTTGTTTATAAGTTGTGCAAATAGGAGGACTTTCTTACACCAATACACACACGTGAGTCAAAAGTTAGGTTACTGTCTACATAATCTCACAAATCACAAATAAACTGGGTCAACTGTTAGGGGCATATTGTCAATATGGTAGATGTCTGGGGTAGATGACTTCCCAAATGATACAGTAATGCATTTTTTGGCATTTGGTTTCAGTCCGTAATTTTGGCACCAGTTAGTTATTTGAGACAAAACTTCCTCCAGGATGACTACAACATCTGAATATTTAATGACTTCCCCTAGGTTGGAGTCATCTGCAAATGTAGTTACCCAGAGCCCTTTGGTATTAGATTTCACTTAAGAAAAGTAGATAAGGCACAGAAGAGATCCCAAAATAGAAATCTGTGAGTCTTCACTGGAGGATGGTTTCTCTCTCTCTCTCTCTCTCTCTCTCTCTCTCTGTGGAGATAACTTCTCCTATTTTGATAGTTTGCATCCTATCTGTCATACAGTTGGCAATCCAGTGGGTGACATAGGGGTTTATTACCAGATTATTTAGCTTTTCTACTATGCCTGAGTGGGGAATTGTGTCAAAAGGTTTCACTAGGTCAAGGCATGCAGTGCGTACCATTCTGCCTTCATCCATTGCTTTGGTGACTAGTTCAAAAAAATCCATCAGGGTGAGTAAGCATGACCTGCCCTTGATAAATTCAAACTGAGATAGGTCCAGTGTTTGGAAGTTCCATATGTCCTGACGGATTATGGGTCTGCAATAGCTTGGGGCTGTGGAAGGTCCTCCCTTATGCAGGGCAGTGACTATAGATGTTCTCCATTAGCTTTTCATTTCTTTTTTTTTTTTCATGTTTCTTTCATTTCTTGTCAAACCCTCCCATTGTATCATAACTACATCACTTTCCCAACTTTATCCCTAGCAAAGACATATCATTCATTGAAAAATACCCCCCCCCCCAATTTTTACCACATCAACCAAACTCTTATGTTTATCTTTATTCAAGGTCATTCCCAATTCTGTTAAACATCCATTCATGCAAAACAATTCTTCCTTTATCCATATTTTGTTCTTAACATCGACAGCTATATCTTCAATGTATTTCAGAAATACTGGAATTGTCGCCATGTTTTGCTTCACATATCTTGCATCTTTCATTTTATAGGCTACTTCACACACTATTGCATTCATTTCCATTGTAAACAATATTCCACTCATGGGGCATCCCTCCCTTATACCACACTATATGCATATTTCTTTACTCAACCACCTATTCATTAACACTCTCACTCTATTGTTTTGATATGCTGATATACACAGTCTCCTAATTCTATTACCTAATCCATACTTCTCGTTAACATCCCACAAAGCATCATGTCCTACTATATCAAATGTCTTGCTAATTTCCCCTACCAAAAGTTTCACATCCTCCCGTTTACTTATAGTATCATCCACAATTTCTCTCACAAACAATAACAATTCTTGACACCCCTTCCTTTTTATACCTTATACACTTTCTTCCAGAATATCCCTCATCCTTCATCCATTATCCTCTGTATTATTCTCATAAGAAATTACAATTTGTATTGGTTAATGTGATAAGCCTACAGTTTTTATTTCATTCTTATCTTTCTTCCATATAAATGTTAACATCCTACTACACAATTCTTGATAAACAAACTCTTCTCTCAACCATTCATTCAGTACATTTACAAAACTCTCTCTATGTCAGTCCATAAATTTCTTGTACGTTCCATACCGTATAATATCTGGGCCTGACACTGAATCGACATTAGCATTCCTAAGTACTTCACCCGATTCACTAATAATAGTTTAATTATTAAATTATTCCTTAATTTGTTCTGGATTTTTTTTTCTTTCCAATTTCTCTTAATTTATCTTCTTTTTACGGTTACATATATTTCTGCATGGTGTACTACAATACTCATAATTTGCTCTTGTGTTATTTTCACCTCTCCTTCTACATTTTTCATTTCCCTCATTATACTAATATCTTCATAGGTTTATAGGTTCATAGGTAGGTACTAGGCTATTGGCCCTATGGCCTATATAAGCCTAGCCAAAAATGTACCCTGGCTTTCACCATCCAAGAAAATTATTTTCCTGTGCCTCTGTCGAGCAAAGCCAGAAAAGTGAGCCCTGGGGTGAATTTCCTATTTCCCATCCAATCATCAAGATTTTTCTTGAAGAGTGCTAATGAGGAGCTCTGTTTGACATAGATAGGTAGTCTGTTCCAGAGTATGGGAAGTCTCTGGGACAGGGATCTATCCCTCCAGCTTGTTCTGTTTATTGTGGTGACAAGGTTTAGCTCCCTAGAGCATGTAGCTTGGAGGGATTGGGATTTCTTTAAGTGGAGCATGTCCAACAGCTCTGGGTTTGACATAGCTTTGTATGTTAGGCAGAGATCGCCTCTGAGTAGGCGATATGCGATGGAGTAAAGCTGGGGTTTTTTGAGATGGTCTGCGTAGGGCATCTGTTTGAGGCCAGTAATCCTCTTTGTGAGGTATTTCTGTGGCCTTTCCAGTTGTTGTAGATGTCTTGTGAGGTACATACCAAAAGGGGCGTTATACTCTATAATGGGTCTAATGAGTGATGAGTAGAGGGGAACAATGACCTCTTTTTTTCCTGGATGAGAAACTTGTTGTGATGAGGTGAGCCATGTAGAAGGATTTCCTGACCACTGGGGCGATGTGATTATCAAAGGAGAGACTACTGTCCACCTGTGTCCCAAGGTCTCTTATCACATTTTCGGTGTTGAGTAGACTACCAGCTATGTGGAAGTTCATGGGTACAGAGTTTTTACCAAAGGGGATGACAATACACTTTTCGGCATTGAGCTTCAGGAGATGGCTTTGACACCAGGCATCTGTCTCAGTGAGGCCCTTTTGTAGTATGTACACATTGTTAGGAGTTTCGATTATGGCTCCCAGTCTGCAGTCATCTGCAAACTTTGTTAGCCAAAGACCTTCTGTGTTAGCCTGTACTTCAGAGAAGTAGATACCAAACAGGAGAGGACCCAGGACTAAACCCTGTGGTACTCCAGTTGTCACTGGTCTGAAGTCGGATTTGGGTTCTGTCCATGAGCCGGTTGGCAACCCATCTTGTGACATAGGGATTTATACCTAGTTTAGTGAGCTTATCTATAATTCCAGAGTGGGGGTGGTGTCGAAAGCCTTGGCGAGATCTAGATAAGCTGTGTGAACCACCTTATCCTTATCTATGGCTTTGGTGATTGCTTCAAAGATGTCAGTTAGGTTTAGGAGACATGATCTGCCTTTTACAAATCTGAACTGGGTAGGGTCCAGAGTTTGGAGATTACCAATGTCTTTGTTTATGAGTTCCATGATGATACATTCCATGGCCTCGCAGACCAGGCTTGACAGGCTAATGGGGCGGTAGTTCCCGGGGTCCGCTGTGGCTCCCCCTTTGTGGAGTGGGATAACCATCACGGTGCATCATTCAGTGGGCACAAAGCCTGGGGTGAGGCTATGATTGAACATGGTACTTAGGTAGGGTGCCAGTTCATTCTGTAGTTCATGTAGAACGCAACCTGGGATATTGTCAGGTCCCATAGATGCTGTGTTAGTGACTTTGGAGAGTGTGTTTTTTACCTGTGCAGCCATAATTACAGGAACTTTGCATTCTTCCTGTATAGAGATGGGCCCTCTAGGGGGTGAGAGGGGGGTAAAGTTAGCACTGAACCTATCTGCCAGGATGTTTGTAATATCAGTTGGTTCTGTATATTTAGTGCCATTGTGCTGTAACTCAGAGCAGATCTGAGTGTTGCCATTGGCAATTTTGTTTTTGTAACTAGCTTTGGATGCTATTATGAGGAATCTCAGCTTCTTACTTGAGGTTGATCGGGGAGTTCCTCCAGTCATGGGATTTTACTCTTTTTTGCAACAGTTTCTTTCTTCTGTTGTAGAGTTTGTTTATGGCCGAGGACCATCAGATTGGCTTCCTATTTTTGGAGGATAGCATCTTGGTTCTATTAGGGATAGCATGATCCATGCACTCATGTAAGTGCTTATAAAGTGCATTTGTGTAGGATTCAGCAGTCGTACCTTTATTGTCCATCTGCATGGGTGTCATGAAGTTTGCCACTTCTGTCTTAAGAAGTGTGAAGTTGGCTTTGGAGAAGTTTTTTACGGTGGTTTCCCTAATTGGGGTTGGGGGCGGGATGTGGGTGTCTAGGGTGATTAGCTTGTGGTTGGATCTGACCAACAAGGAGTTGACCTCTGGTGTGAAACACTGGTTGCCCATGTTGGTAATGACCAGGTCTAGGATATTGCTGTCCCTGGTGGGGGTGTGACTAAGTTGATCCAAGGGGTTGGAATTTATGAATTCCAGAAAACGTTGCGCAAAAGAGTTGGTACATGAGTAGTTTTCCCAGTTAATGGTGGGGTAATTGAAATTGCCCATTATTAGGGTGTTGGGTTGTACCCTAATACTTTCCAGTGTATCAAGAAATGAGGAGTGGGAATCCTGAGGCATGGTGGGGGGTCTGTAGCAAGCTACAATTTGGATTGCGGTCTTGCCCAGAGTTAGTTGCACTTGGAAAATCTCGGATGCATTATGCTGTGCAACTAGCCTAGAGATGTGGATATCCTTAATGAATATGGACACGCCTTCACCTTTAGTGCTTCATTCTGGGTTAGGTAGCCGAAAGGTGTGGTATGAATTATAGCCTGGTAATGCAGGGGTGTTCTCAGGAGCTTTGAACCAGGTCTCTATCACTGCACAGATGTCGATGTTCTCCATTTTAATGAGTGCCTCAAGTGAGTGCATTTTGAGGTTTAGACTTTTAGCACTGAGTAGCATTACCCTTAGATTTTGCTTGCTTGTACCTGTTATGGTGGTGAATTTGTCATTTGAACCTTGCTGAAAAAAAGGCACTAAAGGGGTGGCAAGAGCTTTAGCCAGTATCTGGAATCCCAAGGGCGACAGGTGCAGGCCATCTCTGGCAAAGCATCATGGTCTGTCGATCATGTCATCTCAGGCAGACAAATACTGGATCCCCTTAGAATGACACCAGAAGCTTAGCCAATGTTTGAAGTCAATCATTTTGTCCTTGTACTGTGTTATCATTCTGGGTGATGGCAGGATGCTACTCAGGGCTAGGGTCATACCTGCCTGGGCAACAAGATCAGAGAGCTCCTCCATGTCTCTTTTCATGTAGTCCAGGGAGGTACGTCTCAGGTCATTCACACCAACATGGACAATGACAGTGTCATATTTGTACTTGTTGTGGAGTGACCTGAGTGTGTGCATTATGTGGCAGATCCTGGCACCTGACAGGCATCTGACAGTAACTTTCTCCTTGTTTAGCCTGGTGAGTGGAACATCAGTGTGCCTGACTATAGAGTCACCTATGACTAGAGTGTTGGGTACGTTGTTATGCCTTATGGGCTGTGGTTGAGTGGCAAACTTAGTTTGTGGGCTATGTGTCATTTGGGTTGTGTTGGGGGGTGGAGTTTGTTTGTGTTTCTGCTTTGGATGTCCCTGATGCTTGGGCAGGTTTTTATTGAGAGCCTCCGTGAATGTAGGTGTGTGTTTTGTGTTTCTATGTGTGTGTTTTGGTGGTGTAGGTTTTGAGGGACTATGTGATGAGTGTGGTGTGGTGCAAGTGTGTACATTCTCCTCTTGACTGTTTAGTCCAGTCTTGGGTGAAGAGAGCTTTGCTTCCAGTTTGGCTATATAAGTGCATCTCTCACAGGTTGTAGTGTTGGGTGGTAGGAGGAGAGGGTTGTCTGTGTACATGAGGCAATTGCTGCATTGCCCCAAGATGCCCAGATTCATCAAGTAGAGAGGAGAACTTACTGGGAGCTGACCCTTAGAAATGCCTGGATAGGTGCTTATTTATTAAATACTAAAATCTGCTTTCCTCTAGATGAGTGAGGAAAGATGAGTGATGTAGTAATTTGCAGCTTATTTAGTGCTTAAAACGAGTTCTAAACAAGTGCTGAGTTCAAAGAAACAGATTTGAGTGCTGAAACTAGAAAAATGGCTAGTTCTAAGAAACAAAATTAAGCTAGAAGGCTTCCCTCCAACACAGAAAAGCTTGGGGACTCATAAGCCTACAAACAGTCTAGCCCACTTACAGGAAAGGCAGGAAACAAACTTAATTTTTTTTTCTTTCCCAGATGCTGTCTTTGTACACAGTAGGAGTGCCTGAAATCAGAATGTGATCTCACTGCACTCAGTTGAATGAGCAAATGAGATGGGCCCAGGATGAGTATCCAAACACAAATTTACAAGAGGGGAAGGCAGTTTCAAAGCCACCAAGATTAACACCAAAACAAAAACAGGGAGGATGGGTGGGGACCTAACTGAAAAAAACAGAGTCAAAACTTCCAGTTCAGTTAATATTCAATGCAACACAAATAAATCAATTAAAATGCTTTATTATTTGAAAAAAGGGCAGATAAAAGGTACTTAAATTCTCTTATACATCCAGTTGAATGCAGCTAGATCTTAGCCAGCCAAAGCTGAGGTTTTAAGCTGAAAATATTCCAAAGTGTACCACTTAAATAGGCAGTGGCAGGATATCAATGAATAAGACTACCCCCGCCTGCAATTACTAACAAGCAATAAAAATCTAGCAAGCACTAACTGAAAAAACAGAGTCAAAACTTCCAGTTTATTTAATATTCAATGCAACACAAATAAATCAATTAAAATGCTGTATTATTTGAAAAAAGTGAAGATAAAAGGTACTTAAATTCTCATACATCCAGTTGAATACAGCTAGATCTTAGCCTGCCAAAGCTGAGGTTTTAAGCAGAAAATATTCCAAAATGTACCACTTAAATAGGCAGTGACAGGATATCAATGAATGAGACTACCCCCGCCTGCAATTACTAACAAGCAATAAAAATCTAGCAAGCACTAACTGAAAAAACAGAGTTAAAACTTCCAGCTCATTTAATATTCAATGCAACACAAATAAATCAATTAAAATGCTGTATTATTTGAAAAAGTGCAGATAAAAGGTACTTAAATTCTCTTATACATCCAGTTGAATGCAGCTAGATTGTAGCCGGCCAAAGCTGAGGTTATAAGCCTTCCTTTACTATTTTACCCAAATATGCAGACCCCTTCTCTCTTCTTCCTAGTAAATAATATTTCTGCCTAAACATCAATGCCTTATTTTTCGCCAGTTCTTTTATTTCTTTTTCTATATCACACTATTCCTTGTATTATTCTCTAAATTGTCTAATATATTGGTATACATTTTCCCACACCTCATTTTCTTTTCCTTTCTTACATCACTCCACCATTTGGACAAGCTTTTATATAAGGCCTTCATGGTTATATGAACCTTCCATAACTGCAATACTTCCCACTCCCCAGTTTCATCCAATAAATTTTCATTTACTCTTTTTATTCCCTTTACTATTTTTAATATACTCCCTTTCTTCTATCATCGCCATCCCCCAAGCGTTATGATAATACAAAATAATCAATTTCATATCCAAGTGCCCCCTTCTATAAGTCCATTGGCTTTTGTTCCACACAGCCAATTTACAACATTTTATCACCTTTTAATTTTTTACATCTTTCCCTTTCTTTTTACATGTTCCCATTTAATCACAATTAAAGTTCCATGGAATTATAATTTTCATGTTAACTACCACATAGTCTAATATCTGATGAAACAGATTCTCTTTTTCCTTGCTAGATATGCACATATAATGCTATAATTCATAAACATGTTCTCTCCACCTCACACCCACAACAGTTAACCGTCACATCCTTGCCAAAATTAATTCTAATATTTTTGCTATTTTTTACACAACCAGCCACTCCAGCACAGTATTCAATTCTTGAGTTCCATATTATATGTCCACCCCACAATTACTTCTGTTTTCAGTCTTTCTTAACTTGTCAGGAATCTTACATCCTCTAACTTAATAACATCCGCATCACATTTAGCATACAATTGTAATATTCCTATTCTTCTTACAGTGTAATAATACTGTTCACATTTGCTTTTCCTTCTTACATTTGGGGGAATATTTTTGAATTTTCATTTTCTTATTTTTACTCCATCACCAACTGAATATTTTTCCTGGATTTATGTACAAATAATCCATGATTCTCAGACTCTAACTTTTCACTGGCTTCATAGGTTCATAGGTACATAGGCTGGTACTAGGCTATCGGCACTAGGGCCTATACAAGCCTAGCCATAACAATTCCCTGGCTATTTCTTCACACACTATTTACTTCCCTGGACCCCTGTCTAGCAGGGTGACTGATGTGATTCCTGGGGTGAATTTCCTTTCTCCCATCCAATTGTCAAGGTTCCTTTTGAAGAGGGTCAAGGAGGTGCTCTGCTTGACATGTATGGGCAGTCTATTCCAGAGTCTGGGGAATCTCTGGGTCAGGAAACTATCCCTCCAGCATGTTTTGTTCATTGTGATGACAAGGTTTAGATCCCTGGAGCATGCATCTCTGAGGGATTGGGATTTCCTTAAGTGTAGCATGTCCAACAGCTCTGGGTTTGACATGGCCTTGTATGTTAAGCAGAGATGAAATTCTAATCAATGTCCACCCCGTCCTCTCTTCCTGCACACATTCTTTCTCGACTCATTTTTCCTCTCCATATTTTTTCTTCTTGTAGACTTTCTTCATCACCTAGTTTACCCTCTTGCCAGCCTTTTGTTGTCCTGCCTCATGCATGTTCCACCCCCCTTTCTCATTCTTTTTCATTATTTAATGTTTGTTCTTAACAATCCATGCAAAAGTGTTGCTTCTTGTATTATGTTCTTTCTCCCCATACTGGTTGCAATGTTCCTTATCATGATCACTACTTAATTAAGAAAAGTCCCCACAAAAGAAACATGATTTACTTTGGCCAGCATATCTTAATGCCCATCTATGACCAGTCCTAAAATAACACTTGGCAAGCGTTTCACCATGTTGTTTTCACATTTGAAAACAGCTTGCAGTCTGCATCCTCCATTCCATAACTTTATTTCATCTCTAGCTTCATATCAACAGTTTCACACAGACCCTGCAGGCATTTTTAACATTGGTTTCTTCCGTTTCACCAGTTCTAAACCGAAAGTAACATTTTTTGTAAGATTACGTTACTGTCAGAAAACCAATAATTGTTCCACAGATAAATGTCCCTTTTTGTTACACAGTTCAATAAATTTCATCATTATTCCATCAATTTCAAATGTTAAGCCACAGATAATCTACTATATCAGTTACCTACAGTATCCTCTATTCATTCTTGATGCCTATATAGCAATAACTCTAAGGCTGTCCCTCACTCTCAGAATCTTTAATCTGCTGCTCTCCATCTCTCCCTCTGTACTGCAAAACTGCAGTACTGTATTGTTCACACACTCACTATTATCCCATGTCATCAACGCTTGCATACTTAAAATCTAGCATCTGTATAACTAGTATTATCTATTTTATTGCATCACCTATTCTGTAATGTATTGTTCTGTACCATCCCTACTTGATTTCTGTATTTTGATTCTGTAGCTTTGTCATGTTGTTTGTTTTTGGAGCTTTTCTCCCTAGGGCTCTACTGAAAACAGGCTCACCCTGGCCCAGTAAATCTCCTAGTAAACAAATGCAAATAAAATAAAATAAAATAAAATAATAAGTCACAAATATTATTATTTCCACTATGTATAAATATTAAATTTCTGAATGCTTTAAAACCCAGAACAGTTGTCGACTTGTCCCATACATAATATCTTTCTATTAAAGTGTCATTTTTTTCTTCTTATTCTCACATGTGGCCTTTTCTTTTTATAAACAGTTTTACCTACAGTTTGTTGCTGCTCTCCATTTTTGCCTGCTGTCACTGCTACATATGTTTTAATTACTCTATTTGCTGCCACAAAACCAGACTCCATCTCAGGTTGTTGCTTTCCTCTTTAACTTTCTGTCACTTTTGCATATGTTTTAAATGCTGCATTCTCTGCTGCCACATCATCTGGTTGCTTTCCACATTACAATCCTCAGCACTTTTGAAAAAGTTATCTGCCAGCTCATCCCATAAACAGCAGCACTGTCACCTGGATCATCCTGCTCAATTATTTTTAAAAGAACATCATCTGCAATCCCTCCTGATGCCAATATAGTTATCTACACCAGCCCACTAGATTTGCTTACTTACTTTACCTTGGAGACAACTAAACACTACTTATTTGAAACATCCACCACACAGGAATCTTTGTTTACATTCAGAAGCTCCATATCAAACATTTTTTTACCTAGATTCTCACCTTCTACCTCCAAAATTTCCACAGCTTTTGTCTCATTCTCCATGGTGTTGCTTCCCTTAAGCCTCTTCCTTGCTACTGTAGGAGCTCACCTACACCATCTATCAGCTCCACAGAGTAGGAGAACTTCCCCCAATGCCCTGGTCCAGTTTCCCCAAATAGTGTAAATACCTCCCCTGAAAAGAAGCCACTAGCCTAGCAGGACTAAACTAATCAACAAAGGATAGAGAAATAGTGCCTCTGAAGTCACATGAACACGGAAAAGAGCAACATACCATTATTCCCTTTTCCCTTCGTTAGTGCGTTCTTAAAGACAATACATTGTTTAATCAGAGGTATAAAGGTACAAGACAATGCAGAGTGACACAGTGCCTTCCCCAGAGAATGCACTGTTTTAACACTGGCTTGTTTTCATTTATGCCACATGGGTATAATTGCTAGCAGGATATTGCATGACAGTATGGTAAGCTTCAGATGTTATGCAACTTGATTTCGCAGTCATTAACCTGCATCTTCACAATGACCCACCGATTGGGTTTGAAATACTTGAAAACTGGTCAAATCTACTTTCCAACGTAGATCATAATACAAACATGTATACATGGGATCAATGTATGTGTGAGAACTCTTGTATACTGCTTTGAAGACTTTGGCCCTTCTCCATTTTTGCAGGTCTGTGTAATTAGTACCACCATGTGCGTGTGAAGATGGGTTTGTCCACAGATAAAACCCTTTTCTCAGTTTGAGTTGGTAGAGTGGAGGTATCTTGTAATCTAGGTTGGCTGTGGTCATGTTTTCTTTTTTTCGTTTTTTTTTTTTGGAATTGTGCAAGAAATCTGGACAAAACCATATTGGAAATCTGGACAAAACCAGAAATAATGGTGTGACAAAGGCCCAGCAATAGGGACAGATTTTAAATATTGCTCATATAAACTTAGGAAGTTGCTAGAATGACAGATTTTGCATTAGTATATATTTTATGAAGGATATGAAGTTCTAAACTCAAATGTCTGTCATTATTTAGTATTATTTAGTGACTTCAGTCCTCAATGATTTACCAGAAAATGACAAATTTTATGGGGAACAGACCAAAACTAAGAGGTAAAAATCTGGACAGTTGAGAGATATGCCATTCCCCATTAGAGTTATGTCATAAAACCAGTACATGTACACCTCCTTTCTCCACATTATCTAAAATACATGTAATGCTTGCATGTCGTTATGCTTAGCAACTCCATGTGCCACCCTGTAGTCCTCACTTAAAAGTAAATGTTTATTCTCTTGGGTACCGCACTCTTTGTCAAATAAAGATTTATGCTCATTGTTTAAGGTCACACCTTCTCTCTCTCTTAATCTCCATCAGCTTGGTGCATACATTCTCTTTTTTAAGAGGTGACCTCTTTCATCTCTTTGGTGAGCTCCAAAGGAAAGCATCACCTTCACTATGGTATAGTGCACAATTCATGACTGAGATGATTATGCATATCATTATAATACTGGGAAGCTGGCATGGCATATGTGTGCATTTCAACTGTTGAATATAAGTGTGTGCAGGCATGAAAGACTGACAGACAGGCTACACTGAGGCAAGCAGTTGTATAGTAGCTTTATATATCAGGCATGGAAAGGTGAGATCAAAGGAGATTGCATCACACCAGAGGATAATGCCATGTAGATAGCTGAGCAGAAAGCTAGTTTATTTTTTTAAGAATTAATTAAATGACATAAGGTGACAGCGATTCCTCTGTATTACTTTGCACAATAATGTGTAACTGCATGACACTCTAGTGTGCTATGGGACTATTCAATGGGATCGGATTTGCAGGAATTTCATATCCCCATCTCAGTGGGATTTACATAATGGAAGAAATTTCAAAGGATTTATGAGTTACAGAACCAAATGATATCGCTGTACAAATCCCATATTCTGCCTTAACTAACACAATGATATGAGCATTTTTTTAGAAAAGGGAAACAAACTTATGTGGATCTACATTAGAAGGCATCCGAAGAAAGAGACTTATGTAACTTAATAAATATTCTTCATGGAGACAGCAAATATTCTAAAAGATGCAAACACTTTAAAGGAATTAACAAACTCAGGAGGTGACAGTTTGCAGAAAAAGAAAAGTAGGAAAACAAGTGGCACAGCTGCAGTGGAAAGGTATCTGTACAGAAGGTGTGCCACTCAACCAAAGCCCCTAAGGCAGAACACCATGCCCATCAACCAACGCCCCTAAGGCAGAACACCATGCCCATCAACCAAAGCCCCTAAGGCAGAACTCCATGCCCATCAATCAATGCCCCTAAGGCAGAACACCATGCCCATCAACCAAAGCCCCTAAGGCAGAATACCATACCCATCAACCAACGCCCCTAAGGTAGAACTCTATGCCCATCAACCAAAGCCCCTAAGGCAGAACATCATGCCTATCAACCAACGCCCCTAAGGTAGAACTCCATGCCCATCAACCAAAGCCCCTAAGGCAGAACACCATGCCCATCAACCAACGCCCCTAAGGTAGAACTCCATGCCCATCACCAAAGCCCCTAAGGCAGAACTCCATGCCCATCAACCAAAGCCCCTAAGGCAGAACTCCATGCCCATCAACCAAAGCCCCTAAGGCAGAACACCATGCCCATCAACCAAAGCCCCTAAGGCAGAACACCATGCCCATCAACCAACACCCCTAAAGTAGAACTCCATGCCCATCAACCAAAGCCCCTAAGGCAGAACACCATGCCCATCAACCAACGCCCCTAAGGTAAAACTCCATGCCCATCAACCAAAGGCCCTAAGGCAGAACACCATGCCCATCAACCAACGCCCCTAAGGCCGAACACCATGCCCATCAAGCAAAGCCCCTAAGGCACAACACCATGCCCATCAACCAAAGCCCCTAAGGCAGAACACCATGTCCATCAACCAATGCCCCTAAGGCAGAACACCATGCCCATCAACCAAAGCCCCTAAGGCAGAACACCATGCCCATCAACCAAAGCCCCTAAGGCAGAACACCATGCCCATCAACCAATGCCCCTAAGGCAGAGCAGAACACCATGCCCATCAACCAACGCCCCTAAGGCAGAGCAGAACGCCATGCCCATCAACCAATGCCCCTAAGGCAGAACACCATGCCCATCAACCAACGCCCCTAAGGCAGAGCAGAACACCATGCTCATCAACCAATGCCCCTAAGGCAGAGCAGAACACCATGCCCATCAACCAACTCCCATAAGGCAGAACACCATACCCATCAACCAAAGCCCCTAAGGCAGAACACCATGCCCATCAACCAACGCCCCTAAGGCAGAGCAGAACACCATGCCCATCAACCAATGCCCCTAAGGCAGAACACCATGCCCATCAACCAAAGCCCCTAAGGCAGAACACTATGCCCATCAAGCAAAGCCCCTAAGGCAGAACACCATGCCCATCAACCAACGCCCCTAAGGCAGAGCAGAACACCATGCCCATCAACCAATGCCCCTAAGGCAGAACACCATGCCCATCAACCAAAGCCCCTAAGGCAGAACACCATGCCCATCAACCAAAGCCCCTAAGGCAGAACACCATGCTCATCAACTAATGCCCCTAAGGCAGAACACCATGCCCATCAACCAATGCCCCTAAGGCAGAGCAGAACACCATGCCAATCAACCAACGCCCCTAAGGCAGAACACCATGCTCATCAACCAATGCCCCTAAGGCAGAACACCATGCCCATCAACCAAAGCCCCTAAGGCAGAACACCATGCCCATCAACCAATGCCCCTAAGGCAGAGCAGAACACCATGCCCATCAACCAACGCCCCTAAGGCAGAACACCATGCCCATCATCCACAGCCCCTAAGGCAGAACGCCATGCCCATCAACCAAAGCCCCTAAGGCAGAGCACCATGCCCATCAACCAAAGCCCCTAAGGCAGAACACCATGCCCATCAACCAATGCCCCTAAGGCAGAACACCATGCCCATCAACCAAAGCCCCTAAGGCAGAACACCATGTCCATCAACCAAAGCCCCTAAGGCAGAATATCATGCCCAACACACTAGTCATAGGTGACTCAATACAGAGGCACACTGATGTCCCACTCACTAGGTTGAATAAAGAGAAAGTAACAATCAGCTGCCTGTCAGGTGCCAGGATCTGCCACATAACGCACACACTCAGATCCCTCAACAACAGGTACAAATATGACTCTGTCATTGTACATGTGGGTGTGAATGACGTGAGACGTACCTTCCTGGACTACAAGAAAAAGACATGGAGGAGCTATCGGATAATGTAGCCCAGATGTGTATGACCCTAGTCCTGAGCAGCATCCTACCATCACCCAGAATGATACCACAGAACAAGTAGAAAATGATTGATTTCAACAATTGGCTAAATTTCTGGTGTCATTCTAAGGGGATCCAGTAATCCAGTATTTGTCTGCTTGGGATGACATGATTAACAGCCCTCGATGCTTTGCCAGAGATGGCCTGCATCTGTCACCCCTTGGCTTCTGGATACTGGCCAAGGCTCTTGCCACCCCTATAGTGCATTTTTTTTTTTGGGGCGGTGTTCCAAAGACCAAATTACCACCGTAACAGCTAGAAATAAATGCGATCTGAGGGTCATGCTGCTCAACGCTAGAAGTCTAAATCTGAAAATGCGCTCGCTCGAAACACTCCTTAAAATGGAGAACATTGAAATTTGTGCTGTAACAGAGACCTGATTCAAAGCAGTAGAAAGCACCCCTACGCTACCAGGCTATAACTCATTCCACACCTTTCAGCCCCAGAGCTTGGACCGAAGCTCCAAAGGCGTTGATGTTTCCATATTCATAAAGGATGCACACACCTCCAGACTGGTAGCTCAACATAACACATCAGAGATACTTCAGGTGCAGCTAACATTGTGTAAGACATCGATTCAGGTCGTAGCCTGCTATAGGTCCCCAACAATGTCTGAAGACTCACACTCCACGTTCCTAAGCACATTGGAGAATATTAGGGTTAAACCTAACACTCTTATACTGGGTGACTTCAACTACCTCTTCATTAACTGGGAAAACTACTCATGTACCAGAACACTTGCCCAACGTTTCCTGGAATTCATTAATTCAAATGCCCTGGACCAGCTCGTTCTTACCCCCACTAGAGGTAGCAACATCCTTGACCTGGTCATTATTAATATGGACAACTGTTGCTTACACCAATAGTTAACTCCTCCCTGGTTAGATCTGATCAGAAACTAATCACCCTGGAAATCCGCATCCCACCCCACCCCACCCTGCAAAGGTAACCACCATGAAAAACTTCTCCAACGCTAACTTTAGGCTCCTAAAAACAGAGATGGCTAACTTCATGGCACCCAAGCAAATGAAGAATAGTTGCATGACCGCAGAATCAGGGGAGCACTGAGCAACCTATTTGTCCCTAGAGGATTGGTTCCAGCCCAGCAACTTGTAGTTTATTGGCCATTTTGGGTCAATTCCTGGCTCTTTTCAACCCCCTGCTATAAAGCCCGCTTTTGCGCGCTTTAGCGGTTAATCAAGTTTAAACTATTTCTGGCTCCGTAAAGTCTGCTCTTCAATTTTTCCCTTAGAACTGTTCTACTTGCAATCTAAACAGCCTATACTCTATCTGAAAAGCTCAGCACTTGCTCCTAAAGCATTTTTTATACAGGTAAAGCACTCTCAAACAAAAGAAAGTACTTCATTCACCTAAATTCCCTTGAGTACCCATTTCCCTATAGGTCCTTTCTGACTCAGTTACACAGCAATCATTTTCACTATTTCTAGCATGTCGAAGGGTCAGTTGCTGGCGTCCTCTCCTGTTCAGCTGGTGAATCTGGGAATCTTGAGGCAATGTTACAATTGCCTCATGTACACAGACAACCCTCTCCTCCTCCCAACAAATACAAATATATGAGAGATGCAACTATATAGCCAAACTGGAGGCTGAGCTCTCTCAATTCAGTACTGGCAAGACCAGTCAGGAGGAGAAGGTAACCACGCACACCACAAACCCAGTCTCACATAGAACTATCACAACTGCAAACCAAACACATAAACACACAAAAACATACTCGGAGGCGCTGATTAAAAATCTACCAAAACAACAGAGGTCTCCAAAGCAGACACCCAAACAACCGCCACCTCAAGACATAGCACATGCAACACATAGTTCACAAAGTCAGTGTGCTAAACAGTCACAGCCCTTAAGGCCAAACAACATGCCAGACACACTTGTAATAGGTGACTCCATAGTCAGACACACTGATGTCCTGCTCACCAGACTGAACAAGGAAAAGGTCACAGTAAGCTGCCTGTCGGGAGCTAGAATCTGCCACATAACACAAGCACTCAGGTCACTCCACAGCAAGTACAAATATGACTCAGTCATTGTACATGCCGGTGTGAACGACCTGAGACGTACCTCCCTGGACTACATGAAAAGAGACATAGAGGAACTCTCTGATTATGTAGCCCAGGCCGGTATGACCCTGACCCTGAGCAGCATCTTACCCTCACCAAGAATGATGCCACAGTACAAAGACAAAATGATCAGTTTTAACAATTGGCTTAATTACTGGTGTCATTCTAGGGGGATCCAATGTCTGTCTGCTTGGGATGACATGCTTGACAAGCCACGCTGTTTCGCAAGGGATGGCTTGCACCTGTCACCCCTGGGCTTCCGGATATTGGCCAAGGCTCTTGCCACCCCCATAGTGCCTTTTTAGGCAAGGCTCAAATGACAAACCTACCTCCCTAGAAAACACAAGTGGAAAAAAACTAAGGGTAATGCGCTCAATGCCAGAAGTCTAAACCTCAAGATGCACGCCCTCGAAGCCCTCCTCAGTATGGAGAACATCGATGTCTGTGCAGTGACTGAAACCTGGTTCAAGGCTCCTGAGCGCACCCTAGCACTATCAGGTTTTACCTCATATCATGCTTTCCGGCCCCAAAACTTGGACCGAACCACAAAAGGAGGGGGAGTATCCATATTCATCAAAGATACCCACACCTCCAGGTTAGTGGCAATGCACGAAGCATTGGAGACCATTCAGGTGCAACTAACCATAGGCAAAACTGCCTTACCGTTTGTAGCATGCTACAGACCACCCTCTCAAACTCAGGAACCCCACACAGCCTTCCTGAAGACACTGGAGAGTATGAATGTCTCTCCAAATACCATCATATTGGGAGACTTCAACTGCCCAAACATAGACTGGGAACATTACTCAAGCCCCAACACCCTAGCCCAAAGGTTCCTAGAATTCATAAACTCAAATGCAATGGAACAACTAGTCACCATTCCCACAAGAGGAGACAATATACTAGACCTGATCATAACAAACATGGGGACAAAATTCTCCACACCGGAAGTATATCCCTCTTTGGTAAGATCAGACCATAAATTAATCTCACTGGAAATCCACATCCCGCCCCCACCCCCTGCACAAAAGACCATAGTGAAGAACTTCTCAAAAGCCAACTTCACACTTCTTAAGACTGAAGTGGTATCCTTCAAGGCCCCTGGGCCAGTGGAAACCACAACCCACACTGCTGAATCCTTTGCAAATGCCTTCTACGGGCACCTTCAAGAATGCATGGATCATGCAATCCCAAATAAAACCAAGACCCATTCCCCCAAAGGCAGGCGCTCGGTCTGGTGGACCCCAGCCATAAACAAACTTTACAACAGGAGGAGGAAGCTACTACATGACAGAGCAAATTCCCTAAAAGGGAAGGCATCTCTGGTCAGTACTAGCAAAAAACTGCGATCACTTATAAAATCATCCAAGGCCAACTTTGAGAGAAAAATCGCAAAAGACACAAAAGACAATCACAAGGCCTTCTTTAGCTATGTTAGAAACCTGGGTGGAAACTCCCAGATATGCTCAGAGTTAGTCCAAAATGACACAAAATACACTGAACCCACTGACATTGCCAACATTCTGGCAGACAGGTTCAGTGCAAATTTCTCCTCCCTCCCCAAAAGGAGAAATAACTATCCCAGCAGAGTGTAGCCTCCCTAACATCTCAGATGCCCAGGTGAGAGCCGCCCTCTCTAAAGCTAAAAACACAGCATCAATGGGACCGGACGGTGTCCCGGACTGTGTGCTACATGAACTCCAAGAGGAACTAAACCCACACATAAGGCTGCTGTTTAATCTTAGCCTTACTACAGGATACGTACCCAAAGAGTAGCGTACAGCAACAGTGGTCCCACTTCACAAAGGTGGTGCTTCTACGGACCCTGGAAATTACCGCCCCATAAGCTTGACGAGCCTGGTCTGCAAAGCTATGGAGAGGATCATTATGGAACTCATAAACAAAGACATTGGGGACCTACAGACATTGGATCCTACCCAATTTGGCTTTGTCAAGGGCAGATCCTGCCTTTTGAACTTGGTCGACTTTTTTGAAACAGTCACTAAGGCCATTGATGAGGGTAAGGCAGTTCACACAGCCTACCTTGACCTTGCAAAAGCCTTTGACACAATACCCCACTCGGGCATCATAGACAAACTCACCAGCTTAAATGTAAACCCATATGTCACAAGATGGGTTGCAAACTGGCTCAAGGACAGAACCCACAGGGTCAGAGTTGCTGGAGCTATGTCAGACTCTAAGCCAGTCACAAGCGGTGTCCCACAGGGCTCAGTCCTGGGACCCCTCTTGTTCGGCATTTATTTTTCTGAGGTACAGGCAAACATAGGAGCATTGTGGCTGACAAAGTTCGCAGATGACTGCAAACTGGGCGCCATAATTGATACTCCAGCGGACACAAACATCCTTCAGAGAGGCCTCATAGAAACAGATAATTGGTGCCAGAGCCATGGCCTTAAGCTGAATGCCAAAAAATGTATAGTCATACCGTTTGGGAAAAACAAGGTACCCACGAATTACCACATAGGTGGTAATCCATTGGCACGGAAGAGGTAATCAGGGACTTAGGGACCCAGGTTGACAGTAACCTCTCATTTGACACTCACATTGCCAAAGTGGTTAGGAAGACCTTCTATATTGCCCACCTTATCATGAAGGGTTTCACATCTAGATCAAGAGAGGTCATTGTGCCCCTGTACTCTTCTCTTATCAGGCCAATGATTGAGTACAATGCCCCATTTGGAATGTATCTTACCCGACACCTGCAGCAGTTGGAAAGACCCCAAAAGTTCCTCACCAAGAGGATAAAGTGTCTTAAACATATGTCATATGCTGCCCGACTGAAAAAACTCCAGCTCTATTCAGTCGCATACCGCCTACTCAGAGGTGATCTGTGCCTGATGTACAAGGCCATGTCCAATCCGGAATTAATGGACATGCTCCACCTCAGAAAATCCAAATCCATCAGAGCCATGAGAGCAAGAGACTTAAACCTCAACACAGAAATAAATAGGACGTGCTGGAGGGACAGATTCATAATCCAGAGGCTCCCTACACTCTGGAACAGAATTCCAATCCATGTTAGGCAGAGCCCCTCACTAACTCTATTCAAGAGAAATCTTGATGAGTGGATGGGAGATCGTAGGTTTACCCCGGGGGTCATCTCTGTGTCACTACTAGACAGAGGCACAGTAAACTAAACCCTAAAAGGGCGTAGTATTCTCATCCTAAGGGGTGGTGAAAGCCACACACACTCTGGCTAGGCTTATAAATGCCCTAGGGCAGATAGCCTAGTATGAACCTATGAACCTATGAACCTATGAACACCAATGCACTGTACAAACATGTACACAAATGCATGGATCTCGCCATACACAATAGAACCATGATGCTCTCCTCCAAAAAAGGAAGCCAATCTGGTGGTTTCCTGCCATAAACAAACTATGCAACAGAAGGGGGAAACTGATGCCGAATAAGGTGAAGTCCCAACACTGGAAAACCTCCCTTATCAGCCTCAACAAAAAGTTGAGATCCCTCATCAAATCCTCTAAAGCTAACTATGAAAACAGAATTGCAGCAGATAGTAAAGACAAACACAAGGTCTTCTATAGTTATGTAAAGAATCTCCATGGCAATACCCAGATTTGCTCTGAGCTACTGTACAATGGTACCTCCTATGCCGAGCCAACAGATATTGCCAATATACTGGCCGGCAGATTCAGTGCCAACTTTACCCCTCTCTCCCACCCAAAGGACCAATCACAATAGCAGTAGATTGTCAGGCACTGAGTATTACTGCTGCACAGGTTAAAACAGCACTGTCCAAGGTCAAGAATACAGCTTCCATGGGACCTGACAATATCCCTGGCTGTGTTCTACATGAACTACAGAGTGAACTAGCACCTCACCGGTGTGCCCTGTTTAATCACAGCCTCACCTCAGACTTTGTCCCTACCAAATGGCACATTGCTACAGTCATCCCTCTCCACAAAGGAGGAGTGACTACAGACCCTGGGATCTATAACCCCATGGAACGCATCATCATGGACCTAGTAAACAAGGATATAAGGAATCTCCAAACTCTGGATCCCACACAGTTTGGTTTTGTGAAGGGTAGATCATGCCTGCTCAACTTGGTTGACTTCTTTGAGTCAGCCACCAGAGCTGTGGATGAAGGCAAGGTAGTTCATACAGCCTACCTTGATCTGGCCAAGGCGTTTGATACCATTCCCCATTCAGGAATCATAGAAAAACTCACTAAGCTAGGCATCAACCCCTATATCACTAGATAGGTTGCAAACTGACTCACAGATAGAAACCACAGTGTGAAAGTACAGGACTCCAGGTCAGACTGCCAACCAGTTACTAGTGGAGTCCCACAGGGTTTGGTCCTGGGTCCTCTCATGTTTGGTATCTACTTATCTGAAGTCCAGGCCAACACAAAGGGTCTCAGGCTGACAAAGTTCACAGACGATTGCAAGTTGGCAGCTATTATTAACTCCCTAAGTGGTGTTGACATCCTACAGAAAGGCCTCACTGAGACCAATGACTGGTGTCAGAACCATGGCCTTAAGCTCATTGCCAAAAAATGGATCGTCATCCCCTTTGGGAATAACCCGGTTCCCATGAATTATCACAACGATGATAGTCCACTGAATACAGAAAGTGTTATAAGAGATCTGGGAACACAGGTTAACAGCAGCCTCTCTTTTGACAACCACATTGCCGCTGTGGTCAGAAAGTCCTTCTATGTGGCACATCTCATTGCAGAGGTTTTTGCATCCAGGAAGAAAGAGGTCATTGTCTCCCTCTACTCTTCCCTCATTAGACCAATCATCGAGTACAAGGCCCCATTTGGCATGTACCTCACTAGACACCTGCAACAACTGGAGAGGTCACAAAAGTGCCTCACAAAGAGGATCCTAGGCCTTAAACATTTGTCCTATAGGGACAGACTGAAAAAACTCATACTGCCTACTTAGAGTCGATCTCTGCTTGATACACAAAGCCATGTCTGATCTAGCTCTGTTAGAGATGCTACATCTAAAGAAATCCCAATCCCTCTGCACCATATGCTCCAGTGACCTCAACATCATTACCACAATCAACAGAATGTGCTGGAGGGATATGTTCATAACCCAGAGATTGCCCTTGCTATGGAATAGACTTCCCATACATGTCAAACAGAGCAACTCACTGGCCCTCTTCAAGAGGAACCTTGATGAGTGGATGGGAAATAGAAAATTCATCCCCGGGGATCACTCCAGTAGCTCTACTCAACAGAGGCACTGGGAACTAAGGTCGGGTGACACAATGTCAGGGTAATCCTATGGGCTAGGTTTGTAAAGGCTCCAGGGCCATTAGCCTAGTACACACCTATGTACCTATGAACAATCCAAGGATGCTCCAGACAAATGTACATTGGTACTAGTGAGTTGAACAAAAATGTCATAATAGATACTGGCTAAAAACATTAATAGCTTATCTGCTACATTACACATTGAGCAAACCAGTCTATCCAAGTAATCCTTATTAATAATTTCATGTACTCACCAACTCAAAAACACTCGCATGCACATGTATACAAGTGTACAAACAAATACATGTTCCTGAACACAAAAACACCACAGCACAGGTACAAACACACAGACACACACACACACACACACACACACACACACACACACACACACACACACACACATGTACGCATACACACACACACACATGCACATACAAACAGATGTATACTCCTGGATACAGACACACTACAGCACAAATACACACACACACACACACACACACACACACACACACACACACACACACACACACACACACACACACACACACACACACACACACATACACACACACATGCACATACAAACAGATGCATACTCCTGGATACAGACACACTACAGCACAAATGCACACACACACACACACACACACACACACACACACACACACACACACACACACACACACACACACACACATAAACGCATGTACGCATACACACATGCACATACAAACAGATGCATACTCCTGGATACAGACACACTACAGCACAAATACACACACACACACACACACACACACACACACACACACACACACACACACACACATAAACACATGTGCGCATACACACATGCACATACAAACAGATGCATACTCCTGGATACAGACACACTACAGCACAAATACACACACACACACACACACACACACACACACACACACACACACACACACACACACACACGCACACACATTCAGATAAATAGTCTTGTTAATAAATGGAATGCTGCATAAACCTCTAAACTAACAGGAAATATAGCTGTTATTCTTTGATGCAAGCTGGCTGTTAGTCTGCAGCTCTTACAAAGGATTAAGACTGAACTGTTACATTCTGTGGTGCAGAGTTTGATTCCCTCAGACTACTGTGTGACCTTTAGCAAGTCTCTTAACAGGGTTGTGCTTTGGGGCAACTGAAAATTTGGCCTAGGCTCTTTCAATGTCATCTGGACTACATGACTAGAAACTCCCTATGAACTATGAACAGAAATAAAAGCACATTGAAAGTTGATAAATCTGATGTCATGATCAGCACAATTTCAGATGTCCATGAGTATATAGTGTAATTGCAATGCCACATATACGATTTGTAAGGCACTTGTTCAAGTCTCATTGCTGCCATCATCTTTATCATCATTGTCTTCATCATCATCATGACGACTCTGGATTTAGCACGTTGCATATGATTGTTTGTTCTCTAATGCTATCTGATGTAGGTGACTGCTTGGTTTAGCTTTTCTCATTTTCTCTTTCTAAATAACAATACTCCAGACTGATAGGACAAAGTGAAGATTACACATACATGTAATATGAGGAGCTTTGGTGGTCAGTGCCAATGTTATGATGGACTGTTTCTTAAATATGGCAGCATCAAGACTTTTGCAAACCTGTCTTCAGTGTAAACCTGTATTGGCAGGCTAGAACTGCATCATTGCCCATATGAATGTGACTCTGAGAAGGAGAATATTTTGATAATCACGCATGAATTCACAGTACAGATCCTAGCATTAACTCAGATTCATTAACTTAATAGTCAAACACAGTTACACAGAAAGGCCTATCATTCCTGTTTCAACTAGTAATACATTGTATCCTCAGGGATATTATGTAATACAATGTGTCTTCATGGACAGTCATTGTAATATTGTAATACAATGTATCTTCATGGGCACTCATTGTAGTACAATGTATCTTCATGGACACTCGTTGTAAAACAATGTATCTTCATGGACACTCATTGTAATACAATGTATCTTCATGGGCACTCATTGTAGTACAATGTATCTTCATGGACACTCATTGTAATACAATGTATCTTCATGGACACTCATTGTAATACAATGTATCTTCATGGACACTCAGTGTAATACAATGTATCTTCATGGGCACTCATTGTAGTACAATGTATCTTCATGGACACTCATTGTAATACAATTTATTTTCATGGACACTCGTAGTACAATGTATCTTCATGGACACTCATTGTAATACAATGTATCTTCATGGACACTCATTGTAATACAATGTACCTTCAGGGACACTCAATATTACATTCCAATATGCATCTATAAAATGTTGAGTTACCACTGGATGAGGTTGCAACCTGTGGATAACAACTGAACTAATTGCAACTTACTGACTTCTGTTTGCCACAGAAAATAATTGCTTACAGTGTTTCTATGACAGTAGCAGCAAGGTTCTTCATCCATTGTACAACAACGGAGCTGGAGTACATATGTTAGGATGGTGTAGACTGATTGCTCATACAAAAAAAATACGTTTTTTAATGTTCTTTTTTTTTTTTGCCAGTTAAATTTATGGCTGATTGCGTGCATTTGGTCATTTGGTTATGGTTTCATCTAGACATTACTATATAGTCCGAAGCAGAATCTATATAAAACATAATAATTTACATAAAATAAATGTAACACCATGTACATGTATATTAATAGCAGTTGTTGCTACAGATTATTCATGAGAGTACTTCATCCTCAGGACCACATTTCTAAATATTTCTGATTTTCATCACACCTTTATTGGCACTGCCTCTCACTGGCGATACAGCTAACCTTGTAGATTTCTGTCTGAGCATTTCACAGCTGTGTGAAACTACATTGCTTTCACAAATCCGAGGATGTTATCTCAATATTTTTCACTTTCACACTCTTCTAACTTATATAAGCAATTATATTCCTTGGGCTGTTGTATGATTAAATGAAGGAAGGTCACTGTTCTGAAGGAAAGTCATCATTCTGTCAAATGAAGAGGTTATTTCTATAATAATTAGGAAATACTAGGGCAGCCAGTAAATTGCATCGTATCTGCAGAAAGAAAAAAAATCAATTTTGCTACAGCTTTATAAGCTATTTCTCTGAACCTGCTAGTGACATAAATAGATTCTTAACACTAGGAACCTGTATCATAGAGTTATCCTGAAGTGATAAAGCTATTTTTAGTTCACAGCATGATAACCAGCTGTGATCTAAATATGACTCTTTCTAGATTAACTTTGCAGCAGTTGCCATATAAAATCAGTTGTGGCCACTGTAAAGCTGTGTGACATTACCAAAACAAACCCTTGGTTATTAATAAAGGAAATCTGATCTAAAAAAAATTAAAGATACTGCAGCTGTTAGGTCTACTGCATGTCATGTATGCATAGTTAAGCTAACCCACTTTACACTAGTAAAAACAGAATACAGTTAATTATAGGTAGCATTCATTCTTTCTTGTTTTATTAATTTTCTGATACCAATCATATCTTATTTATGGATGTGAGAGAGCATGACCTTGTTTTGGTAAGCGATCAAACTAAGGCAGGATGCATAGACACACGCGGACATACATGAGCACATGCAATCGTATACATACATACACACACACACACGCACAGACACACACACACACGCACACAGACACACAGACACACACACACACACACACACACACACACACACACACACACACACACACACACACACACACACACACACAACACCAATATGTTGCTTGTTGTATGGTGAAAAAATATTGCGTGCAAAATATTAGATATTTTATTGCTTTAGAATTTGATTTGGGACAGATGCTGCTCTTTGGCTTTGGGTCATAAGATTTGGAAAAGAGGGAAAAGCTTAATTGTATTTTTGTTTTGCACCTCTACTGATTTCCATTAGTTTGTTTGATTTCAGAAGTAGTTATAAGAACCTGGGTGTGGGGACAGATTCATGACATAAGAAGTGTGCATTTCTGTGTGTGTGTGTGGGGGGGGGGGGCTTATGTATTGTACAAATTACTTTTATGGAACATATGGTGATTTAGTTATACTGAATCAAATCTTAGCTAGGTAAGATGCAATTAATCATAATAAATCCACTTAGGATGTGAATGCAAACACAGTAAAACCTCATGCAAACACAGGAAGGACAGCTAGCCTCCAGACACATGTCCCTATAGCCAGGAACCAAACTGTTATACCAAGAACTTGGCCTAAATTACAAACAATTGTTGTATTTTCTTTTTACTTGCAACAGTTTGCTGCATTTGAGGAAAAGAGGGTTGACCTCTGGATAAGGTTACCACCTTTTCAAATGCTCAAAGTGAGACATTTTTTGTAGAAACTTGATATTTTGCAAGACAAAGTATACCTATGACCAGTGCAGAGGAAAGAACTTCACTTTTTTGTCAAAATAAAAACTTCTTATTGTAGCATTAGAGTTGTTTATGCTATTTCTTACAATATGTAGGTGTTTCAGATACAAAATAAATGTTGTATGCAACTATTGAAGAAAACTTAAAAAATATTTTTATACTAAAATCTCAGGACATTTGCAATTTTTTAGTTTTTTTCCCCCCAATAGGACACAACTGTCCAAAGAGGGACTGTCATTTGCAAAGAGGGACAAGTGGTAACCCTACCTCTGGACAGCACAGCATCACAAAGAGAAAAGAAAAGTTTGTTAAATATTCAACATTGTAATAGCAAGTTTGCTCTTTTATGTCATTCATCTTTATTAACAGCAATAGTTATTTGAATCCACCCTTTATAGAGAACACCCAATCAGCCATAGGGTAGGCAATTAACATATGAATCAGTGTTGTTATACACCACACTCTAACAGCAAATGACAACACCAAGTAATATATTTCAGAACAAATGAATTATATTTGTAGTTCTATGTGAAACAAAAAATTAAAAACTGAGTCATTTAAAAATCCGGATCAATGAAATAGAAATCTCTGGCTCATTTGTGAACTTTGCCAGCCCAGAAACTCTACATTTGCAATGGTTAAGATGGTCTAGAGTGAAGGAAAGGCAAGTAATGAGTGACAATAGTACTAAAAATCGAAAACTAAGATATATCACAAGCTATAACACTAGATCTAGAGGTGTAGAAAATATAATAAGAAAAAATTGGGACATATTATTATCGATGCCTGAACTTAAAAATATCTTATCTGAAAGGTCATATTTTGCTTATAGAAATGAAAGAAATTTTGAGCAAAGGCTATGCTATAAAGATCTTAGACCAGATAATACTGATAGTAGCACTAGGACTACTAAGAAAGGTACATTTCCATGCTACAATTGAAGCTGCTGTGAAGACTTATTATCTGATATAGAATTTAGACATCCAGTTACTGGCTTTTCCTATAAGTTTGAATGTTACGCTAATTGTAATACAACATATATAGTATACCTAGCCACGTGTATTAAATGTTCTGCATTCTATGTTGGTAAGAGTAGTAGAAAGTTAAAAGATCGCATAATAGAGCACAAATCATAGATTAGAAGAAATGTCCCCACTAATGCGCTTGCTAAACACATATATAGTAATGCTAATGGTCATAGTTTTAAATTTAGAGTTATTAAGATTATTCAATGTAAAATGAAGGGAGGTGATATTAATAATACATTGGAAAATATAGAATATTCATAGATAGTAAAATTACAAGCATATGTTTAAAGTTGTTTTTGCACCTGCACTTTTAAAGTTTGTCCTGTTTGTTGCATTTACCTGTTGAGGCTACACACTCAAGTGCGCTAGCCTGTGTTACATATTTATTGCATTTTCCTGCTGTTTGTTGCAAAAAAGAAAAAAACAAAAAAATGATCCTTGTTTCCCATCTTTCCTGACCTAGAGTAGTCCAAATACAGGCTTTGCTGTATTCTGGACTTTTGGAAAGTTCCTGTGTTGCCCATTTCCTTTCTTGGATAAAGGGAGGATTCTTTGTTCACCAGTGGCAGTGGGGAGCTTAGAGCAGCCTATCTATCCCTGGAGGAGTGTTCCCAGCACAATAATCTGATAGTCTATTGGCCGTTTTGGGCCAATTTCTAGCTCTTTCAAGTCCCCCTGTATAAAACCCACTTTGGCGCGGTTTTTGCACTTGTTACTACTCAGCCAAGCTCCTCGTGGTCCTGCAGAGTGGTGCTAGCAGCAGAGAGGCTAAAAGAGCAACTGCTAACCTGATAAAAGTGTTTTTTTTTCCTGATACTACCTGGGCGACTGTCCGATCTAGCTAAACTGCAAGTATTTCTGCTTCTTGAACTGTTTTAAACTGTTTAAAGTTGTTTTTACACCTGCACTTTTAAAGTCTGTCCTGTTTGTTGCATTTACCTGTTGAGGCTACACACTCAAGTGCGCTAGCCTGTGTTACATATTTATTGCATTTTCCTGCTGTTTGTTGCAAAAAAGAAAAAAAAAAATGATCCTTGTTTCCCATCTTTCCTGACCTAGAGTAGTCCAAATACAGGCTTTGCTGTATTCTGGACTTTTGGAAAGTTCCTGTGTTGCCCATTTCCTTTCATGGACCTGTGTAGCCCATTTCCTTTATTTGATAAAGGGATGCTTCTTTGTTCACCAGTGGCAGTGGGGAGCTTAGAGCAGCCTATCTATCCCTGGCGGAGTGTTCCCAGCACAAGAATCTGGTAGTCTATTGGCCACTTTGGGCCAATTTGTAGCTCTTTCAAGTCCCCCTGTATAAAACCCGCTTTGGCGCGGCTTTGCGCGATTTTGCGCATAGCGCAGCATCGGGCAGCTCCGCTTAATTGGTTTTAAACCATTCTCGGCTCCACAAAGTCTGCTCTTCACTTTTTCCCTTAGAACTAATCTAGTTCTCATAATAAACACCCTATTCCTACTCTAAAGCCTGGCACTTGCTCACTAAAGCAATTATATAAGTCAGCACTAAAAAATTAAAAGCACTACACCCTCACAAACTCCCCTTGAGTACCTTGTTCCCCATCGGCCCTTTTTTTCAATTATATACAAAGAACTACGGGCACTCATAAAATTGTCTAAGGCCAGCTTCAAGAGAAAAATTGCACAGGACACTAAGGATAATCACAAGGCTTTCTTTAGTTATGTTAGGAACCTGGGCGGTAATTCCCAGATACGCTCAGAATTAGTCCAAAATGACAAAAAATACACCAAACCCACAGACATTGCCAACATCCTAGCTGACAGGTTCAGCGCAAACTTCTCCCCCCCTCCCCACCAAAAGGGCAAATATCTACCCAGCAGAGTGCTGCCTCCCTAACATCTCAGATGCTCAGGTAAGAGCCGCCCTCTCCAAAGCACAAAACACAGCATCGATGGGACCAAATGGTGTCCCGGGCTGCGTCCTACATGAACTCCAAGAAGAGCTAAACCCAAACATAAAACTACTGTTCAATCTCAGCCTTACTACAGGATATGTGTCCAAAGAGTGGCGTACAGCAACAGTGGTCCCTCTCCATAAAGGTGGTGCCTCAACGGATCCTGGAAACTATCGCCCCATAAGCCTGACTAGCTTGGTCTGCAAAGCTATGGAAAGGATCATCATGGACCTCATAAATAAAGATATTGGGGACCTACAGACAATGGATCCTACCCAGTTCAGCTTTGTTAAGGGCAGATCCTGACTCTTAAACCTGGTTGATTTCTTTGAAGCAGTCACCAAGGTCATTGACGAGGGAAAGGTGGTCCACACAGCCTACCTGGACCTCGCAAAAGCCTTCAATGCAATACCCCACTCAGGCATTATAGATAGGCTCACCAGCTTAAATATAAACCCCTATGTCACTAGACGGATTGCAAACTGGCTCAAGGACAGAACCCACATGGTTAGAATTGCTGGAGCCATGTCAGACTCCAAACCAGTTACAAGTGGTGTCCCACAAGGCTCAGTCCTGGGACCTCTCTTGTTCGGTATATATTTCTCGGAGGTAAAGGCCAACACGGAAGGACTGTGGCTGAAAAAGTTCACAGATGACTGCAAATTGGGCACCATAATCGACTCTCCAGCCGACACAAGCATCCTCCAAAAAGGCCTCATAGAAACAGACAACTGGTGCCAGAGCCATGGCCTCAAGCTAAATGCCAAAAAGTGTATAGTCATCCCCTTTGGCAAAAACAAAGTGCCCACAAATTACCACATAGGTGGTAATCCATTAAGTACAGAAGAAGTAATTAGGGACCTGGGGACCCAAATTGATAACAATCTCTCATTTGACAATCATATGGCCAAAGTGGTTAGAAAAACATTTCATATAGCCCACCTAATCATGAAGGGATTCACATCTAGATCAGGGGAGGTCATCGTGCCTCTTTACTCATCCCTCATCAGGCCCATAATTGAGTACAATGCCCCTTTTGGGATGTACCTTACCAGACACCTGCAGCAACTGGAAAGACCCCAAAAGTACCTCACAAAGAGGATCAAAGGGCTCAAACAGATGTCATATGCTGCCCGATTAAAGAAACTCCAGCTCTACTCAGTGGCATACTGCCTGTTCAGAGGCGATCTGTGCCTGATGTATAAAGCCATGTCCAACCCAGAATTAATGGACATGCTGCACCTCAGAAAATCTAAATCCCATCGAGCTACACGCTAGAGAGACTTGAACCTCAGCACTGAAATAAATAGGACATGCTGGAGGGACAGATTCATAACCCAGGGGCTCCCTTCACTCTGGAATAAAATCCCAGCCCAGGTTAGGCAGAGTCCCTCATTGACTCTCTTCAAGAGGAATCTTGATGAGTGGATGGGAGATCATAGGTTTACCCTGGGTATCACTTCTGTGTCACTGTTAGACAGAGGCACAGTATACTAACCTCGAAAAAGGGCATAGCAAAATAAATTTAAAATGGGTGGCGAAAGCCAAACACATTCTGGCTAGGCTTATAAATGCCCTAGGGCAGATAGCCTAGTATGAACCTATGAACCTATGAACCTCTAAAGGAATTCCCAATACTATTCTAGCATGTCCAAAGGTCAATTGTCAATCTCCTCTCCAGTCCAGCTGGTGAATCTGGGAATCTTGAGGCAATGTTACAACTGCCTCATGTACACAGACAACCCTCTCCTCCTCCCAACAAATTCCAACACATGTGAGAGATGCAACCATATAGCCAAACTGGAGGCTAAGCTCTCTCAACTCAGTACTGGCATAACCAGTCAGGAGGAGAAGGAAACCACACTCACTACAATTCCAGTCTCACATAGACCTACCACAACAGCAAACCAAACACATAAACACACAAAAACATAGTCGGATGCTCTAAATAAAAATCTGCCTAAGCAGCAGAGACATCCAAAGCAGACACCCAAGCAACCACTACCCCAAAACAAAACACATGCAACACATAGCTCACAAAGCCAGTGTGCCGAACAGTCATAGCCCTTAAGGCTAAACAACACACCTGATACAATTGTAATAGGTGACTCTATCATCAGGCATACTGACGTCCCGCTCACCAGGCTGAACAAGGAGAAGGTCATGGTGAGCTGCCTGTCGAGCGCTAGGATCCGCCACATAACACAAGCACTCAGGTCACTAAAAGGCAAGTACAAATATGACTCAGTCATTGTCCATGCTGGTGTGAATGACCTGAGATGTACCTCCCTGGACTACATGAAAAGAGACATAGAGGAGCTCTCTGAGCATGTAGCCCAGGCCGGTATGACCCTGACCTTGAGTAACATCTTACCCTCACCAAGAAAGATGCCATAATATGAAGACAAGATGATCAATTTCAACAATTGGCTTAAGCACTGGTGTCATTCAAAGGGGATCCAATGCCTGTCAGCCTGGGATGACATGCTCGACAAGCCATGATGCTTCACTAGGGACGGCTTGCACCTGTCGCCCCTGGACTTTCGGATATTGGCAAAGGGTCTTACCACCCCCATAGTGCCTTTTTTAGCCAAGGCTCAAAAGACAAACCCACCTCCATAGGTATCACAAGGGATAAGAAACCAAGAGTAATGCTACTCAACGCCAGAAGTCTAAACCTCAAGATGCACTCACTCAAAACTCTCCTTAGCATGGAGAACATCGATATCTGTGCAGTAACAGAAACCTGGTTCAAGGCTCCCGAGAGCACCACAGCACTACCAGGTTATACCTCATACCATGCTTTTCGGCCCCAAAACTTGGATGAACCACAAAAGTAGGAGAAGTATCAATATTCGTCAAAGATACCCACACCTCCAGGTTGGTGGCACAGCATGAAGCATCAGAGACTATCCATGTGCAACTAACAATGGGTAAAACTGCCTTCCAGTCTATAGACTGCTACAGACCACCCTCCCAAACCCAGGAACCACACTCGGCCTTCCTGGGAACACTGAAAAATATGAAGGTCTCTCCAAACACAATTATATTGGGTGACTTCAACTACCCAAACATAGACTGGGAGCATTACTCTAGCTCCAACACCCTCGCCCAAAGGTTCCTAGAATTTATAAACTCAAATGCTATGGAACAACTTGTTACCACTCCCACAAGAGGGAAAAACATACTGGACCTGATCATCACCAACATGGGGGCTCTATGCTCCAGACCAGAAGTGTATCCCTCACTGGTAAGATCAGACCATAAACTAATCTCACTGGATATTCACATCCTGACCCCACCCCCTGCCCAGAAAACCACAGTGAAAAACTTCTTTAAAGCAAATTTCACTCTCCTCAAAACTGAGGTGGAATCCTTCAAAGCCCCCGGGCCTGTGGAAAATACGGCCCAGACCACAGAATCCTTTATAAACGCATTCTATGAACACCTTCAGGAATGCATGGATCATGCAATCCCATATAAAACCAAGACCCAATACTCCAAAGGCAGGCGTCCTGTCTGGTGGACCCCAGCCATAAACAAACTACACAGTAGAAGGAGGAAGCTACTACATGATAGAGCAAAATCCCAAAAAGGGAAGGCATCTCTGATCAGTATTAGCAAAAAACTACGGGCACTCATAAAATCGTCTAAGGCCAGCTTTGAGAGAAAAATTGCACAGGACACTAAGGATAATCACAAGGCTTTCTTTAGGTATGTTAGGAACCTGGGTGGGAATTCCCAGATATGCTCAGAATTAGTCCAAAATGACAAAAAATACACCAAACCCACAGACATTGCCAACATCCTAGCTGATGGGTTCAGTGCAAACTTCTTCCCCCCCTCCCCACCAAAAGTGCAAATATCTATCCCAGCAGAGTGCTGCCTCCCTGACATCTCAGATGCTCAGGTAAGAGCCGCCCTCTCCAAAGCACAAAACACAGCATTGATGGGACCAAATGGTGTCCCGGGCTGCGTCCTACATGAACTCCAAGAAGAGCTAAACCCAAACATAAAACTACTGTTCAATCTCAGCCTTACTACAGGATATGTGTCCAAAGAGTGGCGTACAGCAACAGTGGTCCCTCTCCATAAAGGTGGTGCCTCAACGGATCCTGGAAACTATCGCCCCATAAGCCTGACTAGCTTGGTCTGCAAAGCTATGGAAAGGATCATCATGGACCTCATAAATAAAGATATTGGGGACCTACAGACACTGGATCCTACCCAGTTCAGCTTTGTTAAGGGAAGATCCTGCCTCTTAAACCTGGTTGATTTTTTTGAAACAGTCACCAAGGTCATTGACGAGGGAAAGGTGGTCCACACAGCCTACCTGGACCTCGCAAAAGCCTTCGATGCAATACCCCACTCGGGCATTATAGATAAGCTCACCAGCTTAAATATAAACCCCTATGTCACTAGATGGGTTGCAAATTGGCTCAAGGACAGAACCCACATGGTTAGAATTGCTGGAGCCATGTCAGACTCCAAACCAGTTACAAGTGGCGTCCCAGAAGGCTCAGTCCTGGGACCTCTCTTGTTCGGTATATATTTCTCGGAGATACAGGCCAACACGGAAGGACTGTGGCTGACTAAGCTTGCAGATGACTGCAAACTAGGTGCCATAATCGACTATCTAGCCGACACAAGCATCCTACAAAAGGGCCTCATAGAAACAGACAACTGGTGCCAGAGCCATGGCCTCAAGCTAAATGCCAAAAAGTGTATAGTCATCCCCTTTAGCAAAAACAAAGTGCCCACAAATTACCACATAGGTGGTAATCCATTAAGTACGGGAGAAGTAATTAGGGACCTGGGGACTCAAGTTGATAGCAATCTCTCATTTGAAAACCACGTGGCCAAAGTGGTTAGAAAAACATTTTATATAGCCCAGCTAATCATGAAGGGATTCACATCTAGATCATGGGAGGTCACCGTGCCTCTTTACTCATCCCTCATCAGGCCCATAATTGAGTACAATGCCCCTTTTGGGATGTACCTTACCAGACACGTGCAGAAACTGGAAAGACCCCAAAAGTACCTCACCAAGAGGATCAAAGGGCTCAAACAGATGCCATATGCTGCCCGGTTAAAGAAACTCCAGCTCTACTCAGTGGCATACCACCTGCTCAGAGGTGATCTGTGCCTGACGTACAAAGCCATGTCCAATCCGGAATTAATGGACATGCTGCACCTCAGAAAATCCAAATCCCATCGAGCTACGTGCTCGAGAGACTTGAACCTCAGCACTGAAATAAATAGGACATGCTTGAGGGACAGATTCATAACCCAGAGGCTCCCTTCACTCTGGAATAAAATCCCAGTCCAGGTTAGGCAGAGTCCCTCATTGACACTCTTCAAGAGGAATCTTGATGAGTGGATGTGAGATCGTAGGTTTACCCCGGGTATCACTTCTGTGTCACTGTTAGACAGAGGCACAGTATACTAACCTCGAAAAAGGGCATAGCAAAATAAATTTAAAATGGGTGGCGAAAGCCAAACACATTCTGGCTAGGCTTATAAATGCCCTAGGGCAGATAGCCTAGTATGAACCTATGAACCTACGAACCTATAAAGAAATTCCCAATACTATTCTAGCATGTCCAAAGGTCAGTTGTCAATCTCCTCTCCAGTCCAGCTGGTGAATCTGGGAATCTTGAGGCAATGTTACAACTGCCTCATGTACACAGACAACCCTCTCCTCCTCCCAACAAATTCCAACACATGTGAGTGATGCAACCATATAGCCAAACTGGAGGCTAAGCTCTCTCAACTCTGTACTGGCATAACCAGTCAGGAGGAGAAGGAAACCACACTCACTACAATTCCAGTCTCACATAGACCTACCACAACAGCAAATCAAACATATAAACACACAAACACATAGTCGGATGCTCTAAATAAAAATCTGCCTAAGCAGCAGAGACCTCCAAAGCAGACACCCAAGCAACCACTACCCCAAAACAAAACACATGCAACACATAGCTCACAAAGCCAGTGTGCCGAACAGTCATAGCCCTTAAGGCTAAACAACACACCTGATACAATTGTAATAGGTGACTCTATCATCAGGCATACTGACGTCCTGCTCACCAGGCTGAACATTGAGAAGGTCATGGTGAGCTGCCTGTCGGGCGCTAGGATCCACCACATAACACAAGCACCCAGGTCACTCCAAGGAAAGTACAAATATGACTCAGTCATTGTCCATGCTGGTGTGAATGACCTGAGATGTACCTCCCTGGACTACATGAAAAGAGACATAGAGGAGCTCTCTGAGCATGTAGCCCAGGCCGGTATGACCCTGACCTTGAGTAACATCTTACCCTCACCAAGAATGATGCCATAATATGAAGACAAGATGATCAATTTCAACAATTGGCTTAAGCACTGGTGTCATTCAAAGGTGATCCAATGCCTGTCAGCCTGGGATGACATGCTCGACAAGGCACGATGCTTCACTAGGGACAGCTTGCACCTGTCACCCCTGGACTTTCGGATATTGGCAAAGGCTCTTACCTCCCCCATAGTGCCTTTTTTAGGCAAGGTTCAAAAGACAAACCCACCTCCATAGGTATCACAAGGGATAAGAATCCAAGAGTAATGCTACTCAACGCCAGAAGTCTAAACCTCAAGATGCACTCACTCAAAACTCTCCTTAGCATGGAGAACATCGATATCTGTGCAGTAACAGAAACCTGGTTCAAGGCTCCTGAGAGCACCCCAGCACTACCAGGTTATACCTCATACCATGCTTTTCGGCCCCAAAACTTGGACGAACCACAAAAGTAGGAGAAGTATCAATATTCGTCAAAGATACCCACACCTCCAGGTTTGTGGCACAGCATGAAGCATCAGAGACTATCCATGTGCAACTAACAGTGGGTAAAACTGCCTTCCAGTCTATAGCCTGCTACAGACCACCCTCCCAAACCCAGGAACCCCATTCGGCCTTCCTGAAAACACTGAAAAATATGAAGGTCTCTCCAAACACAATTATATTGGGTGACTTCAACTACCCAAACATAGACTGGGAGCATTACTCTAGCTCCAACATCCTCGCCCAAAGGTTCCTAGAATTTATAAACTCAAATGCTATGGAACAACTTGTTACCACTCCCACAAGAGGGGAAAACATACTGGACCTGATCATCACCAACATGGGGGCTCTATGCTCCAGACCAGAAGTGTATCCCTCACTGGTAAGATCAGACCATAAACTAATCTCACTGGATATTCACATCCCGACCCCACCCCCTGCCCAGAAAACCACAGTGAAAAACTTCTTTAAAGCAAATTTCACTCTCCTCAAAACTGAGGTGGAATCCTTCAAAGCCCCCGGGCCTGTGGAAAATACGGCCCAGACCACAGAATCCTTTATAAACGCATTCTATGAACACCTTCAGGAATGCATGGATCATGCAATCCCATATAAAACCAAGACCCAATACTCCAAAGGCAGGCGTCCTGTCTGGTGGACCCCAGCCATAAACAAACTACACAGTAGAAGGAGGAAGCTACTACATGATAGAGCAAAATCCCAAAAAGGGAAGGCATCTCTGATCAGTATTAGCAAAAAACTACGGGCACTCATAAAATCGTCTAAGGCCAGCTTTGAGAGAAATATTGCACAGGACACTAAGGATAATCACAAGGCTTTCTTTAGGTATGTTAGGAACCTGGGTGGGAATTCCCAGATATGCTTAGAATTAGTCCAAAATGACAAAAAATACACCGAACCCACAGACATTGCCAACATCCTAGCTGACGGGTTCAGTGCAAACTTCTTCCCCCCCTCCCCACCAAAAGGGCAAATATCTATCCCAGCAGAGTGCTGCCCCCCTGACATCTCAGATGCTCAGGTAAGAGCTGCCCTCTCCAAAGGAAAAAACACAGCATCAATGGGACAAGACAGTGTCCTGGGCTGCATCCTACATGAACTCCAAGAAGAGCTAAACCCATACATAAAACTACTGTTCAATCTCAGCCTTACTACAGGATATGTACCCAAAGAGTGGCGTACAGCAACAGTGGTCCCTCTCCATAAAGGTGGTACCTCAACGGATCCTGGAAACTATTGCCCCATAAGCCTGACTAGCTTGGTCTACAAAGCTATGGAAAGGATCATCATGGACCTCATAAATAAAGATATTGGGGACCTACAGACACTGGATCCTACCCAGTTCGGCTTTGTTAAGGGCAGATCCTGCCTCTTAAACCTGGTCGATTTCTTTGAAACAGTCACCAAGGCCATTGACGAGGGGAATGTGGTCCACACAGCCTACCTGGATCTCGCAAAAGCCTTCGATACAATACCCAACTCGGGCATTATAGATAAGCTCACCAGCTTAAATATAAACCCCTATGTCACTAGATGGGTTGCAAATTGGCTCAAGGACAGAACCCACATGGTTAGAATTGCTGGAGCCATGTCAGACTCCAAACCAGTTACAAGTGGCGTCCCACAAGGCTCAGTCCTGGGACCTCTCTTGTTCGGTATATATTTCTCGGAGATACAGGCCAACACGGAAGGACTGTGGCTGACCAAGTTTGCAGATGACTGCAAACTAGGCGCCATAATCGACTCTCTAGCCGACACAAGCATCCTACAAAAGGGCCTCATAGAAACAGACAACTGGTGCCAGACCCATGGCCTCAAGCTAAATGCCAAAAAGTGTATAGTCATCCCCTTTAGCAAAAACAAAGTGCCCACAAATTACCACATAGGTGGTAATCCATTAAATACAGGAGAAGTAATTAGGGACCTGGGGACTCAAGTTGATAGCAATCTCTCATTTGAAAACCACGTGGCCAAAGTGGTTAGAAAAACATTTTATATAGCCCAGCTAATCATGAAGGGATTCACATCTAGATCAGGGGAGGTCATCATGCCTCTTTACTGATCCCTCATCAGGCCCATAATTGAGTACAATGCCCCTTTTGAGATGTACCTTACCAGACACCTGCAGAAACTGGAAAGACCCCAAAAGTACCTCACCAAGAGGATCAAAGGGCTCAAACAGATGCCATATGCTGCCCGGTTAAAGAAACTCCAGCTCTACTCAGTGGCATACCACCTGCTCAGAGGTGATCTGTGCCTGACATACAAAGCCATGTCCAATCCGGAATTAATGGACATGCTGCACCTCAGAAAATCCAAATCCCATCGAGCTACGCGCTCGAGAGACTTGAACCTCAGCACTGAAATAAATAGGACATGCTTGAGGGACAGATTCATAACCCAGAGGCTCCCTTCACTCTGGAATAAAATCCCAGTCCAGGTTAGGCAGAGTCCCTCATTGACTCTCTTCAGGAGGAATCTTGATGAGTGGATGGGAGATTGTAGGTTTACCCCGGGTATCACTTCTGTGTCACTGTTAGACAGAGGCACAGTATACTAACCTCGAAAAAGGGCATAGCAAAATTCATTTAAAATGGGTGGTGAAAGCCAAGCACACTCTGGCTAGGCTTATAAATGCCCTAGGGCAGATAGCCTAGTATGAACCTATGAACCTATGAACTTATGTCCATCCGGGTATTAATAATGCAGTAAGTCTAAAGCCTGTGCTAATTAAGAAACAACGAAAGCTTCATTAATTGAAAGGATATGCATGTATATATATATATATATATATATATATATATATATATATATATATATATATATATGTGTGTGTGTGTGTGTGTGTGTGTGTGTGTGTGTGTGTGTGTGTGTGTGTGCATACTTTTTGGTGTACATATGTATACATATAATATTGTTGTATTAATTCAATATGTTTGTCTTTTAAGTGTTTTTAATTGCTTTATATATTTCTTAGTTGTTCTGTTGGTTGGCTGTGTCATATGATTAATGGTTTTACAATATATAAATGTGAATTAAAATGGTTCTTTATAGCACTGAGGAAGGGGAGACCCGAAAGCTTTGCTGCAATAAATTTTGGTGGTTTTACGTAACTGTGTTCTATTTTGTTTTTGCAAATATAAAATTAACAGTACAAAGAAAAGCATCCCAAGGACTGTACAATGAAAAGCCCCTTTGATCAATGATCATTGAGAGAAACATTTGTCATTTAATTATTGCTGTTTGCTTACAAGTTAAGTGAGTTGGACTTTTGATCTTTTTCATCCATGACTTAGGTAAAGAGAGAGTGCACTGCCACGGTGGTGCAACGGTAGCGTTGTTGCCTCACAGCAAGAGGTTCTCCCATTTGATTCTCGGCTTGAGTGTTGTGAGTACCTTCTGTGTGGCATATGCATGTCCTCCCCACTGTTGGGTGGCATTCGAAAGACATGCATAAGGGCATGCCTTTGTTGAATGTTGGACGTCGAGCTGGCACCTCGGCGTTCATGAAAATCTAATGTTAATCATTAGCGGACTGGAGTTCCGCTGTGGCGACCCCTAACCGGGAAAAGCCGAAAGACAAACAACAACAACTTAGCTAAAGAGACCAAAACATAAGCAAGGAATACAATATTTATGAACTTAAACAAATGGTATAAATGACTGAGTTAAATGTATACAAAATTGAGCTTTTAGGCAGACATAACAAGCAGTAATGTTAAATCTAAAAGCAAGAGCTGTACAAGTACAAACTATATACAAATATAAAAATTATTAAAACACACTTTCTAAATAAAGCAAAATAGTAACTTCCGTGTAGATTGAAATTGTTATAAAATTAACCATTATTACAAAAGCAGGTTTTTTTTTTTTTTTTTTTTTTGAGGAGGTGATCTTTGAGTGAATATTCCAATGTCTCCAAATTATCTTGGTTTTTAAATTCTCTAAACAGATAGTTCCAAATGGCTGGACATGGCACTGAGAACGTTCTTTCTCTGACAGCAGTTTGGTAGTATGGGTGAGCAAGGGAAAGGTTGTTATTTTTTTTTTTTTACTTTATGTTTTTATTTGGTTTTAAAACAACAGATAAACAAATCAATTATTAGACAAACAAATAACTATTTACATAGGTCCAGAGCTGATCAGTACATCAGAGTTATACATATCAACAATTACTATTTTTCAAGCAAGTCTTTAAATTTAAGCCAAGATTTATATGAATGTCTAATATTAGACGTTATCATATTTATAGTATGCAATTCATTACTGCAAACAATTTTTGCCATACCAATAAATTCAAGACTAGAGGGACTAACTTTACTTTTCCAATTTTTAGTAATTACTTTTCTGGCTATAGCAAGAATCAACCACAGAAGAGGCACTTGGGTTTTTGGAATTATTTAAGGAATCAGAACACTAAATAAAACTAAAGATTTAGAAATATTACATCTATCTGACCAAAGAGCTTGAATGAACATATTGATTTCTTCCCAAATAGAGGAGATGACTTCACATTCATATACCATATGCATCCAATCAGCTATTATTTCAGAATTACATCTCCAACATTTAATTCTATTTGATTTATACATAATTGTAATTTTGTTAGGCGTGACAAATGCTCTGTGTAAGAATTTCCAAGTTAAAATTTTGAATATAATGACGATGTGGTTTTATCTGTAGATTTGTATATTATTTAATAGTATTTTTCAGAGAAGTCTCCATTATTAATTTTAGAGGAATAGTTCCAAAAGGAATTGTCTAAATATGTGAAATCTAACTTAAGAACTGCATACATTTGTGACAAATATGATTTATTTTTCATTGCATTATTACTGATATTTATTAAACATTACAATAATTTAGGGAATGATTTCATATCTAGGTTAAATATTTTATTTATCTCTGTGTTCACAAAGTCTCTAAATATTTGTGAAATTAACCATTTCTTAGAATCTTGATTGTATTTGGACCTTAAATTTTCAACAGCATGCATACATCAGTACCATTTAAGAAATTATACCAATAAATTAAGTTACTTTGTTCTTTCAGTTTTGTATTTAAAAACAGGAAGTCCTTGAAACATTTATTATGCTATCCTAGGATTAGGATGAGTGTCGCCTCCTTTGGGCATACACTCCTATGTAACGGGTGTACTTTTTCTACTTACATTGACTCATGTGGGAGGTTTAAGCACCCGAATAATAGTATATTGTTTATCTTTAAAGCTATAGCTAGCTGTGATTTCCAGAACATGATATACTTAGTGGTATGTGGTTTGTGTTCTGCATTTTATGCAGGGAAAACAAACAGGAGGTTCAAAGATAGGATCAGGTAACACATCTATGCTATTGAGAGTAATGTTGAGTCTAATGCTTTAGCCAAACATGTTTCAGTGCTAGGACCCACACATTTCTTTAGGTTTTTAGTCATGGACGTGATTAATGTTAATGAATGTGGAAGTGATATTAATAATTGGACTGAAACATCAGAGGTTAGATGGATTATTAGATTAAGAGCTGATGTTAATAAAGGTCTAAATGATAAAATCTCTTTAAAACCAATTCTTAAAGCCAGATATCTTTAGATTTGTACTGGTACTGGGCACTGGTATAGGGCTATATATTTGTATGTGTTTGTATATACATATTAATATATATTATTATGTTAGTTTATATTTTTATTACTTTTTTATTACTTTGTATTTGATCGGTGTTTGTATGTTTTGATGCATATATTCTTTATCTTTACATGTACTCATTCGTACTATAGAGACTGAATTGGGAACGCAAGATGTTTCACCTTTTATCACTGTAATAACATTACCATGATCTTTTATTAAGTAATTGACTGTTTAAACTGTATTTAATTTTTGCTTGGACGAGTAATATGTGAGTGAGATTATTTAAATGGAGTGTGTAATTGATTTAAATGTCTGAAGAAGCAGTTTTTAAACACTGTAAAAGTGCTAACATTACTCAATAAATTTGTGGTGGTATTATTCCCTTCTGCCTTGTCATGTTGGATTTTATTCTTTGTATTCATTTTGGTAGACCACTTATTCTCACTGCTGCTATTGGTGTGATTTTAAACTTAAAATTTTATCAACAACCTGTTGAAAGTTTGTTTCTATCATTTCTTTACTATTAGACATAATGATTTTGATTGCTATTACATTAGAATTTTTTGTATGATTTTTTTTTCAATTGATTAATAATGTACTTGTTTTATTATGATTAAATCTTAAGTTTGAGATATCTTCAAACTGACTCATAAAGTTATTTATATGTTCTAATGAATTTTCTATATTTCCTATCGTTAGTAAAATATCATCAGCAAAGAGCTCAATCTTTAGTTTGAAATCTGCTTTTATTTTGACACCATTAATGTTCTTATTAGATCTCATACTATTAGCAAAGGATTCTATAGCTAATGTAAAAAGTAAAGGTGATAATGGATGACCTTGCTTTGTGCCTTTTTGTAATTTAAAGGAATTAGAAAGAAGAGAACCTATTTTAACAAAACCCAAGCGTTATTGCACAACTTAGAGATTAATCCCCCACCATACCCCAAGATTCTCACTACACCTTTCTAAACATACTGGAAAATATTAAGATAGAACCAAACACCCTAATACTGGGTGATTTTAACTACCCTGTCATTAGCTGGGAAAACTACTCATGTCCCAACACCTTTGCGCAACGGTTCTTGGAATTCATAAATTCCAATGCCCTGGATCAGCTAATCCATAGTCCCACCAGGGGCTCCAATATCCTAGATCTGGTCATTACCAACATGGGAAATCAATGCTCCATACCTATGGTCACCCCTCGTTAGTCAGGTCTGACCATAAGCTAATCACCCTTAACATCCACATCCCACCCCCACCCCCCAGTAAAGAAACCACCGTAAAAAACTTCTCCAAAGCCAACTTCATGATACTCAAGTCAGAAGTGACAAACTTCATGACACCCATGCAGACGGGAACTGAAAGTTCAACTGCTGAATCCTACACTAAGGCACTGTACGAGCACATCCACTCATGCATGAATCGTGCCATCCCAAATAGAACCAAAATGCTCTCATCCAAAAAAAGGAAGCCAATCTGGTGGTCCACTGCCATAAACAAACTTTACAACAAAAGGAAGAAACTTTTGCAGAAAAGAGGAAAATCCCAGGATGCAAAAAACTCCCTTACTAGCCTCAGTAAGAAACTGAGATGCCTCATAAAATCCTCCAAAGCTAGTTACAAAATAAAATTGCCAAAGATTCCAAAGACAACCACAAAGCATTCTATAACTATGTCAAGAATCTAAATGGCAATGCTCAGATCTGCTCTGAGCTAAAACAGAATGGCATTAAATATACTGATCCAAGGATATTGCCAATATCCTGGCAGATCGATTCAGAGCCAACTTGAACCCTCTCAATCCCCCAAAATGGCCCATCTCAATACCGGAAGATTGCCAAATTCCAGTAATAACAGCCACACAGGTACAAAACACACTCTCTAAAGCCAAGAATACAGCATCCATGGGACCAGATGACATCCCGGGCTGTGTACTACATGAACTACAATATGAACTGGCACCTCACCTAAGTGTCATGTTTAATCATAGCCTCACCTCAGGTTTCGTGCCCACTGAGTAGCGCAGAGCTACAGTTATCCCAATCCACAAGGGGGGATCCACCTTGGATCCCAGAAACTACCGTCCCATCAGTCTGACAAGCCTTATCTGCAAGGCCATGGAGCGTATTATCATGGAACTTATAAACAAAGACATTGGCAACCTTCAAACACTGGACCCCACCCAGTTTGGGTTTGTGAAGGGCCGATCTTGTCTCCTGAACCTGATTGACTTTTTGAATCAGTCTCCAGAGCCATGGACAAGGGTAAGGTGGTCCACACAGCCTATCTAGACCTTGCCAAGGCCTTTGACACCATCCCCACTCTGGAATCATAGATAAACTTACTAAGTTGGGCATTAATCCCTATGTCACCCAATGGGTTGCGAAATGGCTTACTGATAGAACCCACACTGTAAAAGTAGCCGACTCCAAATCCAGCTCCAGACAAGTGACAAGTGGAGTACCTCAGGGTTCAGTCCTGGGGCCGCTCTTGTTTGGCATCTACTTCTCTGAAGTACAGGTCAACACTAAGGGACTCTGGCTAACAAAGTTTGCAGATGACTGCAAACTGGGAGCCATTATTGAATCCCCAAATGATGTGGATACTCTACAAAAGGGCCTTACAGAAACAGATGCTTGGTGCCAGAGCCATGGGCTCAAGCTCAATGCCAAGAAATGTATAGTTATCCCCTTTGGGAAAAAACATGTATCCATGAATTACCATATAGGTGGCAGTACATTAAACACAGAAAGTGTGATAAGAGACTTAGGGACACAGGTGGACAGTGGTCTCACCTTCGATAACCACATCGCCACAACAGTCAGGAAATCCTTCTATGTGGCACACCTCATCACGAAGGGCTTTTCATCCAGAAAAAAGGAGGTCATTGTCCCACTGTCCTCATCCCTCATTAGACCCATTATAGAATACAGCGCCCCATCTGGTATGTACCTCTCAAGACATCTGCAACAACTGGAAAGGCCTCAGAAATACCTCACTAAAAGAATCACAGGCCTAAAGCAGATGCCCTATGCTGACCGCTTTAAAAAACTCCAGCTATACTCTGTTGCATATCGTCTACTCAGAGGCGATCTCTGCTTAACATACAAGGCCATGTCAAACCCAGAGCTGTTGGACATGCTACACTTAAAGAAATCCCAATCCCTCAGAGCTACACGCTCCAGAGATCTAAATCTTGTCATCACAATAAACAAAACATGCTGGAGGGATAGGTTCCTGACCCAGAGACTCCCCAGACTCTGGAATAGATTGCCCATACATGTCAAGCAGAGTGCCTCTTTGGACCTCTTCAAGAGGAACCTTGATGATTGGATGGGAAAAAGGAAATTCACCCCAGGGATCACGTCAGTCGCCCTGCTAGACAGGGGTCCAGGAAAGTAAATAATATGGGAAGAAATAGCCAGGGAATTGTTATGGCTAGGCTTGTATAGGCCCTAGGGCTGATAGCCTAGTACCAACCTATGAACCTATGAACCTATGAAATGAATGCATTGAATTGTATAATTTCTCACCTGAGCCAAACAGGTACGACCAATTAACTGAGTCAAAAGCCTTATCTAAATCTAGACAGATGATAGAAAGTTCTTTTTCATTTTCATTTTCATAGTCTATTAATAAATGTATTCTTATTATGTTATACTGTACATGTATATTTAAAATAAACCCAGTTTAATCATGGTTAATTAGTTTAGGTATAAGTAGATTCATTTTGTTAGCTAAAATGGACATAAACATCTTATAGTCCACATTTAAAAGTGAACTGGGTCTGTATGATGAACACTTTGTAAGATCCTAATCTTGTTTTAATATAAGTGACATAAGGGGATATTTCCATCATAGGGACATCAGTAGTTATTTTTATTTCTCAATAGACCTTATTTTAACTGCATCATCCAGTTGTATTTTATACACTTCTGGTATAAGAACATCTAAGCCCAGCGCCTTAATATTTTTTCACTTGTTTGATCTTTTTTCTGTTAAAGTGAGCGGTTTATCATTTTTTTATTTGTTCACTTTTTTATTATTAATAGTTTCCCTTAGAAAAGTTTGTAATATTATTTATATTTTCATAAAATATTTTACAGCCCTCAAGAATACCTTTAATATCTCTTCTTCTTTCATTTTTGTATGATTTATATGTGTTATAATTTTTTATATGATTTAGTGTATTCATTTTCTTTGACCTAAGAACAAGTTTATGCAAGCTTAAAGGGTTTACTGAATATGCCTGAAGTTTAGGATTTTCCAGGTTTATTAAAACTTTATTATTTAGAATTTCAACATATTTTGTAATTAAGTTTTTAAGTTCAGACTGAATGCTAATGTTATTTGGGTTTACTTTTAACTTTAGTGTGTCTGTTTTGGCCTGTAGTGTATTCAGTTCTTTGTCTCATTCTCTTGTTCTACTAATATGCCAGTTTGTAACTCTTCCGTTTAGTAAGACTTTAATGAACCCACAGGACAATGTCCAATGCTTCACCATTCGTGTTTATTTCTAGGAAATGTTTGATCGCTTTAACATACTAATCCTTAAATCCTTTTATTTTAATAATGTGCGCTTGGTAATCTCCTGTGATGTATTAAATAGGTTCATAGGTGTGTACTAGGCTAATGACCCTGGAGCCTTTACAAGCCTAGCCCATAGAAGTGCCCTGGCATTGTGCCGCCCAATGTTAGTTCCCAGTGTCTATATCAAGTACATCCACTGGAGTGATCCCCGGGATGAACTTTCTATTACCCATCCACTCCTCAAGATTTCTCTTGAAGAGGGACAGCAAGGTGCTCTGCTTGACATGTATGGAAGTCTATTCCAGAGCATGGGCAGTCTCTGGGTGAGGAACCTGTCCCTCCAGCATGTTCTGTTGATTGTGGTAATGAGGTTGAGGTCTCTAGACCGTGTGGTGTGGAGGGAGTGGAATTTCTTTAGCTGTAGCATTTCTAACAGAGCTGGGTCAGACATGGCTTTGTAGGTCAAGCAGAGATCGCCTCTAAGTAGGCGATATGAGACAAGAATAGCTCGAGTCTTTTGAGTCTGTCCATGTAGGACGTGTTTAAGACCGAGGATCCTCTTCGTGAGATTCTTTTGTGGCCTCTCCAGCTGTTGCAGGTGTCTAGTGAGGTACATGCCAAATGGGGCATTATACTCAATGATTGGTCTAATGAGGGAAGAGTAGAGAGAGATGATGACCTCTTTCTTCCTGGATGCAAAACCCTTGGTAAGAGACATGCCACATAGAAGGACTTTCTGACCACAGTGTCAGTGTGGTGGTTGAAGGAGAAGTTGCTGTCATCCTGCGTCCCCAGATCTCTTATAACACTTTCAGTGTTCAGTGGGCTCCCATCAATGTGGTAATGAGTGGGAACTAAGTTTTTACCAAAGGGGATGATGACACATTTTTGGCATTAAGCTTAAGGCCATGGTTTTAACACTAGTCATTGGTCTCAGTGAGGCCTTTCTGTAGGATATATGCATCACTTGGGGAGTTAGTAATGACTCCCAGCTTGCAGTCATCTGTGCACTTGGTCAGCCAGAGTCCCTTTGTGTTGGCCTGGACTTCTGAGAAGTAGATGTTGAACAGGAACGGACCCAGCACTGATCCCTGTGGGACTCCACTCATGACTGGTCAGCAGTCTGACTTAGAGTCTACTACTTTCACACTGTGTGTTCTATCTGTGAACCAATTTGCAACCCACCTAGTGATATAGGGGTTGATGCCTAGTTTGGTGAGTTTATCAATAATTCCTGAGTGAGGAATGGTATCAAAGGCCTTGGCCAGATTGAGGTAGGCTGTATGCATTGCCTTCCCTTCATCCACAGCCCTGGTGACTGACTCAAAGAAGTCAACCAGGTTGAACAGGCATGATCTGCTTTCACAAAGCCAAATTGCATGGGGTTTAGAGTCCAGTCAGTGTTTAAAATAATATTAAATAATTATAACATTATGGTCCAATAGTGGACATGAAACTATTGAAAATTCTGTGATATGTGATAACAGATTGTTTGAGACGAAAATTTTATCAATATTTGTTTGTGTTCCATATCTATATGAATAATGGGTAAATTGAAGTGAGTTTGTTTTCCCTATCTAATATATATCCTTTAAATTCATTAGATTTACAAAATTCACTAAGTGTTTGGTTGATGTCATTCTGAGCTTTCTGTCTGCAGTGGAGTCTATGTCTGATAAAATACAATTAAAATCACCAGCCATTATAACTTCACCTTTCATATAATAGGCTACAGTGTATAAGTTATTTTTTGCATCCTTAGGTCCAACCCCATCCAATAAGAGTTTACCAATTTATATAGGTCTCTGTTCTACTCAATTATACCAATGCTTAACATACTTTTTTTATCAACATAGGTATCCTTTTCTTTTGGCATTGCTAAAGAGTTGGATCATAAAATGAGGGTGCCTCTTCTTGTAGCTCAAAAGCAAAAACCTGCTAAAACCAAATACTTCTTTAATGAAAGTTTATTTACATGTTTTTTAGTAATGTGTTTCCTGTAGAAGTACTATTTGATCTTTATGTAATTGCAAGTATTTGAACAGACTCCCCTCTTTATTGGATTGTTCAGTCCCTTAATATTAATAGATATGCATTTAAAATCAGACATTTATATAAAAGAGAAAAAACACAGGTATAATGAAATCACATTTATGTACAGAACTTATTATATACTTTATATATAACAATATGAAAACTTCAGCTATGGACAAAACTTTTGAAACAAATAAAAAAAACTACCTAATGATATAACCCTAAAACATTCTACCATATAATAATGTATTCCTAGTGTGTTGAAAAAGACAAGCAAACTTCCTCTCATTAGACTACCAATGCTTAGCTCTTGTTTCTTATTCATATTAATATGGCTCATATTTTTAGTGTGCATCATCTTAAAAAAGCCCATCAGTGAGTTCTTATGAATAAAAAAAGTTAAAAGGGTGTTCAGAATCTTTATTATAGATTGACCAAACTGAATATCTCTACAATTCTCTTACCAGTATCTCACATTATCTCCCTGGTCCACTATAGGGAGAAAGTCAGTTGTCATTTTCATATTTATTAATTTATAGGGCAGATGATTTTATATTTTTTGTATTTTATTTACTATGTATAAAGTTGTTCATAATATCATAAGTTCATAAATTAGTACTAAGTTAACTGTCTTTGTGGGCTATTCAAAGCTCAGCAAATTACCCCATGTCAGAATCAAACCCTGCACCTTTTGCCTATAAGGTGAACACCTTAACAATCATGCCAGCCTGTTACAAAAGGGGCTACTGACAGCCCAGCTATTTGGAATTTTATAAATAATTATGTCATTTGTGAATATCAACATAATGTATACAAGATGCTTGCATTACAAATGTATTAGAACTGTATGCCATGTATATATCTAACTGCTTGAAGGTGTTTGCAAGTGCTTGAAATGTAACCACAGCATGCCCTACTGGAATAGAATAGAATAGAATAGAATAGAATAGAATAGAATAGAATAGAAATGTGCCTGCACTATAGTAACTGTTTAAATGTATATATTTTAACAATGGAAATTGGAATACAGGAAGTTACCTTCAGACAAATAGCTGAAATTAAATTATTTTATAACCAGGCCATAAAAATATATCATCTTCCAGATTCAATGAAGCCAGAGGCACAATGTCTAAAACTTGGAAGTTTTTTGTATTGTCTTTAATTGTGGAGGAATGTGAATTGTTTTAGGACTTCCACCATTTGTTAAGATCCAAGAAAAAACGTTTTTTATGTATTTTCATAGGTGGATGCTAAATAATGTTAGCTTTCAGCAATGAGGGTTACCTGGGATAGAGTAAGATGACAAGAAATTATGTTATTCTGCAAGCTATCCCAGCAGTAATATTTGAGATACTAATTTAAGAAGTCTCTGAGAGAAAGAGAGAGAGAGAGAGAGAGAGAGAGAGAGAGAGAATGAGGGAGAGAGAGCATTCTCTATTCTACCTTCAACCTGACAACATCAGCTAGAGGATCTATTTACCACATCTGCCTTGCTGCTCTAATTAAGTAAGTGTACTAGGGTAGAGTAATTCTCTTTGATACAGTCAGGAATATAACAAAGCTTAGCTTAGATGTTTTTCTTTGTTTATTTGAGACTATCCTGCAGTGTTGTTTTAAATATTTCCTATGTTTTGAACTCTGATGTAACTGCAAATATATGCTAAGTATTTTCTTGTTCTTTTATTACTTATTATTAAATATATTTAAATAGTTCATTATGGCTGATCTGTCTAGACATATTTAAATTCTGAGAGTACTTGCTTATTTCTTTGGTGACACTGTGTAGTCCACTAATAATAGTCTTGCTCTTGGTCAAACTACCATTTGTATTGATAGTAACATTACACAGTAAGATTAGACACTCTTTGTTAAGGGCCTTAAAGTAGCTGATAAAGAGTTGGCTGGAGGCAGTAATAACTACCTTACATCCTGGGCAGAAGAGGGCATAGCTAATAAACCTGTCCAAGCCTTTCCCAGGTGTGTGTGTGTGTGTGTGTGTGTGTGTGTGTGTGTGTGTGTGTGTGTGTGTGTGTGTGTGTGTGTGTGTGTGCGTGTGTGTGCATGTGTGTGTAAAGCAAACCTCCAAGAGTCTGTGTCTGCTACTTGGGTAGGGACAGAGAGGGTGCTGGAGGTCTTGGCTTGGCCACTCAACTGAGATCATAACTCTATAGCTGTGCCAGTGGGGAGTTTTACTGTGGATCTGGAGGAGTTGGGAGAAACCAGTCCCAGACTGACTTTGGTCTCTGTGTGCTTTTAAGGAAAATTACACTTGATGCAGAGAGCTGCATCTGGAAATACTGTGTGTGCACCTGTCATCCTCCCAGTGTACATCCCTCACTAGTGCTAGTGGTGAGGATTGAGGTTCCTTGATTACTGGGTCAGTGTTGGGGCACCACACAGACTGTCACCCTTATAAATATATTTATATTCTTTAACTACATACATATCTATTTATTCTGATCTCTTTCTATGTTTGTTTGTATATTATGTCTTATACTATGACTATATTTCTAGTTTTTATATTTTAGCTATAATCCTAGTATGGAGCATCATATAATAGAACATTTATATTTACCTTTATATAGTTGATACTCTTTAATCTAGCACTACTGTTAGAATTGGTCCTGTTTTTTCCTTAAATGTTATGTCTAACAGTATCTGAACAAATATCTGAAAAATCTTCCCTTTTAAGATTCAAACTTTGCATAATAAATTCTTCTGACATAGTAAGTTTTGTTATCATTAAAAAGGCACAATAACAGAAACTCAATCCTATTTTTTTTATCAGGAGTGTCATGCCATAGGCTAGTATATAAACTATTCTTTTGGTTTAGCGTAAGCATTCATAACTGTTTAATAACTGACGGCGGTTTAGGATGCAGTTCACTGCCTTTTCCTTATTATCTAACTTGTACTCATTGACATCTTAGCATACGATTCAAAATATTATGATTATTTACTTTTAGACAGGAAGAAGTAACCTGGACAGTTCTTAATATTTCAGAACTCTCGCAGTATCACAGAAAGTGCTCATGATTGTAATTAAACTACTTCAAGCTGGTCCTCATGACAAGGGCTTGCAAATGAGTTTATCGGCTACAGTTCACACAAAAAAAATTCACATATGAATCCGAGCCACCTCTACATTATACATTAATTCCTCAAACCCTTCCAAAACACTAAAAAAACAACAACTATTTCAAAGTATGTTAACCACTAAAAAGCTATTGTATTTAAAGAAATAACATTTAATCATTCAGTAAGCACTGTTTGTATGAGACGTTTAATATAAAGCAGACTGTCATTTTTTAAAGGAGACATACCCCCAGATTCACTAATCTTCTGTGTAGGACTAGCTTAGTCCTGCATGGAAGTGCCCGTTTAGGAGCTGGACAGCAGTGCACCATGCATATTAATGAAGGCGCACTGCCTGAGCTCCTAGGCTTACACAGAGCGTATACAAGTGCAGGGAGCATGTCTGAGAGCAGAGTTCTCAGAATAAGCATGCCCCTGCAATGTAGAACAGCAGAAAGTGGTAGGAAATGAGCGAGATTGCTCATAGGTGTTCGCATATCCCCACCAACAGTTCCCCATGTGTACAACAACAACAGTACATAAAAATTAAATGAAGAAACCCCTTTATTTTTATTTAAAAATCCAAGTACAGCTAACCGTAGGTGCATGGGTGTGTCCATCGCTTAGCTACGGTTAAAGCAGCTTAAAAAGGCTGAAGAGGATAACAAGGAAGATACATGAAAGCAAATCAGCACAGCAATAGTATAGTGGGTAGAGCATTCCCCTAATGAGCAGGTATTCCTGGTTCGAGTCCCACTGCAGCACAGTCTATTTTACATGGCAAAGCACATTATAACCAATATTTTTGTTGCAAAACCCACTAAATAACATATATTTATGAACTGGAGTACTGCAGGGAATGCACATGTGAAGTGTTAGTGTCATGACTAAGGCACTAGTAAGCAGGTTTAAGCCAAATAAGCAGTAGTAAGCATATGTAAGCAAAATTAAGTGTGTTTAAGTGCATTTGCATTGGGGTAAGCACTGCCAACACAGACTAAGCAATTTAGAAGCTAACTGAGTGTAAGAAACTGTAACCAGAAGTTAGCAGTGCTTAGCTCCACGCAAACCCATGCAAACCCACTTACAACTGCTTTAAAGTGCCTTAATCACTCTGTATCCAATGGCCCGTGTTCTGCCCAGTAACAAAATATACAGCTTCTGCAAGGCTCAAACCCAGGATCCTGTACATTACAGTCACAGTAGTTAACCACTACACCATCATAGCAGTAGATAAGACTGAGGCTTCAACAAACAAATCCTCACCATATGAAAATCAAACTGAACATGTGAAATTAATCTATGTACAGTGTGATGTTGTAAAACCTGCTACATAACATAAATATGTGAACTGGAGTACTGCAGTATGGCCAGATGTGAGGTGTTATTGTAATTAAGTGTTGAAGTCCCCAGGACACCATACAGTGTACATACACATGAATCACAGATACCAGACACAGATATAATATGTAACAAATAATAAATCAATGTCAAAAGGAAAATATAATGCTAATTAAATATTGAGTAATGCCAAGCATTGCACAACTCAGTTAACATGGTGTAAGCAATGTGTAGGCTGGATAACTCAATCTGCCCAGTGGTATATCCGTTTAAGCAATGCCAGCATTAGGTAAGCAGGTGTGCCTATAGCTTAGCCTTTTCAAAACCATCCAATCACGGGAAAGTGTGGGAAACTGGGCATATTTAAACCCCACAGGCACCAATAATTACCATAACTTGTTGCAGCTCCCTACTGTAGGCAGTATGGCTGGAGTTGGGGAAGGCACTCAATTTAGAGCACAGCGTTGGGGCACCCAGGAGTCCAGATTCATGGTATGGTTCCTGGTAAAACACCATGAGGAGAGACTACTGCAGGGCCAGTACCAGGGCTCTCAGTATAAAGTGGAGGCCTGGGACAGTCTCGCCCGTGACCACACCTGTCCCACTGGTATCCCCCAGACTGGTGAACAGGTCAGACATCACCATGCTGACCTGAAGCAGCAGAGGGGTGATCTCTTGGAGCAGTGGATCCAAGAATCAAGGCAGATGGCCGATGCCCCAGCACTGAGTAAGTACCCATTTTACTATGTAGATAATGATTGCCTAGCTTGTGTATACTATGGATAGGTAATGGCTAAAAAATCACTGTATTTTGCTGACAGCTACAGATGAGTGGGCTGCGAACCAGCAAGCCCATGCTGCTAGGCTGCAAAGGCAGTGTCGTGAGGCAGGTTAGTAATAATCTTGTATGTACTGTCATAAGAAAAAAATATAACAGTTCTAGAAAGTGTTGTACCAGTATAAAAATGTATTGTGTATGGGATGTACTGAATAAACCAGACAATATAGCAGGAAGACTGTCAGATAGGTTGTATGGAAATAAAGGTGTAATATCTTGTGAATAAAAGTATAACCCCTGAAGTGCTTGTATATATACTGCTTTCATATGTTGTTGTAGTGTTGCATTCTATAAATAGCACCGTTGAATTAAGCAGTGTTACCCACACTGTTGAATGCAGTTAAAATATGTAGGAAGTTCAGTATAACAATGTTAGAAGTCCCAAGAGGTCAGTCATATGGAACAACTGAAGGAGACTTAGAAACCATTGGAATGCTTCACACTAGTTCCCTGATAGCACAGTGTACTGTGATGTCAATTGTCATATTTTTACCACACACAGCAGAGGTTTGAATTCCGGGAGTGGTAGTAAGTTGCATGCATAATCATACCCCACAACTGTACAGAGTTTGTGAGAATGTTCAGATAGAAAGCTGTAGCTGTATGCATAATTAAACCCAACAACAGTACAGACTTTGCTAGAATGTGGCAGAGTGTTCAGGTAGTAAGCTGTATGCATAGTCATACCCCTCAACTGTTCTGATCTGTCCAGCATGACCAGATAAATGGCCCATATCTGCTGCCCGTTAACCTGTTACCCTGATAATTCAGTGAGATGATCCAAGAAATGCAGGCAGCTTATACTGACATATAATGGATAGTGAGACCTGAACATAAAAAGAGAATGTATATGAAAACAAATCTGTCATTGTAGCATCTCACCCAAAGTATATGACAGCTATTCCAACATATGTCACATGAACACCTGCACCCTGTTAAGCCTTGACCGGAGTGTGTGCAATAACGGATTGTTAGGTATGTGTATAACATCAACATGGAATCTGGGAATAAATGTAGCATTCGTCAGGTAGTGTTAACAAATATTTCTACACAGCTATAACAGGTAAGAGGTGTAGACTGTAGTTACAACACAGTTCACTCATATACTTGTCTACAAGCATGAAATCTGGGAGTATGTGTAGAATCTGTCACGTAGTGTTAACAATGAGTTTCCCCACAACTATAACAGGTAAGAGGTGTAGACTTAAGGTACAATACAGTTCACTCATATACCTGTCTACAAGCATGGAATCTGGGAGTATGTGTAGAATTTGTCAGGTAGTGTTAACAATATTTTCTCAACAGCTATAACAGGTAAGAGTTGTAGACTATATGTAAGACACGGTCCACATATATAAAAATCTACAAACATACCATTATACAAAGTAAGGCCATTGGGTAGTGTAATAATACATATAAGGGACAGATCACTGCAGTGACTAAGAAAGTTGTGAAAACTACAGGGATATATTAGTTGTTAATTGATCTCTGTCTCTCACCCCTACCATATGTGCCACAATAACCTAATTACATGCCTAAATCGGTACATGTACACTTCAGTCTTTTGTTGGGACATATGTCCTATTGGTTTATAAATATTCACATGTGGTTCTATGCATGTGCCATGTTAATATACTCCCATATTGGTGGCCTTTTGCCATCAATGAAACCTGCATGCTATTGTAATGGCCACTGTTGTGCCATATATGCATGTGTTCTGCTCACCCTGCAAATGTTGTAAATCTGGTGTCTTGGGTTAATGGGAATACCTATGCATGCCGTTATAACTAATCCTGAATGCTGTTGACTATTACTAGCTGATATCTGTCCTAAAACTGCAACACCATAGCTTATATAGGAAGGCAGGTCCCTGAGGACCCACCTGTCCCACCTCAGCTGGCCATGGCACCGGGCACTAGCATGTCTGGGGCCCGCCTGGGGCCTCTTTGTTCCTGCACCACGTTTGGGTGGAACTGCCTCAGGGGATGGGGCTCAGCCCCCCCAGGAGCAGGGGGGGAGAGGTACCTGTCACCCAAAAACAGGTCCGGGCCGTGGTGCATAGGGAGCTCGACAGGGAGATTTGAGACCAGCTACGTCAGCTTGAAGGCCGCAAGACCCCATTAGAGGGTGACCCTGCCCCTCCTACCCAGCCCCAGCACAGCCACCTTTGGGGCCGTGAAGGTGCAGTGGTGACTGCCCAAGGGTGGGGACCTCAGTCCCACTGTTTCCATTTGGGGGCTCATGGGCTTGCGACTTCCAAACACTCCTCCCCTTCCAAGGTGTTTGCTCCCCACATGTGTCATATACCGCCCCTGTATGCATCTTGTTTGTCTTGTCTGTTAACCTACCCAACCTACCTCCCCAAATATACCTGCTACCCCTCCCCAACATCCCACTCTCACCTAAAAAAAGGGCAATCTGTTCCCACAAAAAAATATCACCCCATACATAGCTGTCCATTTCGCACACAGTTCCACTGGACACAAGTAATCTGGTCTAATTGGCATCACAATGAATTATTGTTGTCCTCACCCCCACCCTGGGGTTTGAGTGTCCAAATCTATCTCCAAATTCAGTGTATATTCACAGATGTTGCTGTAGAAGAAATGGGCAGCTATGGACCTTCCCTACACCCTTCCTGTACATTCCTGGCTATTTTCCCTACTGTCTTTCCCTCTTTGTGCCCCTTTTTTCACCAATTTCCTATCAACCCCTTCTTCTTTTCTTTTAAAGAAATTTGTGAGGGAGTAAGTGTGAGTAAGCACATTTAAGTAGTAGTAAGCGGATTTAAGCCTGTTTGCATGGGGGTAAGCACTGCCTACACAGGTTAAGTAACGCAGAAGCTAACAGAGTATCAGAAACTGTAACCATTAGTTAGCAGTGCTTACCTCTGCACAAACCCATGCAAACCTGCTTACAACTGCTTTAAAGTGCCTTAATCACTCTGTATCCAACAGGCCATGTTCTGCCCAGCAAAAAAATAAACAGCCTCTACAAGGCTCAAACCGAGGACCCTGCACACCATAGACAAAAGAATTTACCACTAAGCCATTACAGATATACATTAATCAGATGTTTTCAGAAACATATCATCCAGCCCAGTAATGCAGCAGTACAGAGAATGTATACCAACATCTAGATGTATGTCTTTGTATGAATATATTAATATCTAAACAGATACAACATATCTATATATGTCGAGATATATATATATTTAGAAATATATACATATATATAAATATATATGAACATATATATACATGCAAATGTCTACATTGACACATATATATGTCTACACCTATATGTCTACATATACACAGCAAGGTACATATATATGTACGCAGATATATATCTATTTTGGAATATACGGACATAGTCAGCAGATATATATATATATATATATATATATATATATATATAGGTATATGTGGCCATATATCTGTAGATAAGAATGGTAGATTAACAAAAACAAATATGTCCACATGCACCGTTAATGGGGTTGAGAAGCCCCAAACAATATACGTCTTGTACAAATAGGCATACCCCCCACAGCCAAACACGTTTTCCCTGCAATACACTACTAAGTGTTGCAGATCCCATAACCAGGACCTGACATGACATGGGCACAAGATGTTAACAGTACTACATCCCACCTGTATGATGTCAGGCTGGTATTGGTAATATATCATGCAGTACAGTCTGGCTCCCAAATGAAATGTAAAATGTGGAAGCTATCAACATCCCCAGGATACATCTAGACATACACACATATGCAGATACAGATATACATGTATATATATATATATATATATATATATATATATATATATATATTTACATATATATAGATATATATATGTGACTACACATACACATGCAGAGATATGTACAGTAAGATACGTAGAAGGTGCACAAAATATGGAACAGCCACTATGTCAACAGTTCACACCTGAACACCTGGACACTGTATGGACCACCCATACAAATGACACTCATTGCCTGCAACATATACCCACAGAGAGGTCATAGGACAAAACACCACACACAGGTTTGCAGAAATGGAAAACCATTATATGTGTACTATTACAGTTCTATATACTATTGCTACTTTAACTGGGATTGTCTTCACAGACATGGTGTGTGTGTCAGGTCACATCTGCTTTCCACATGTGTGCCATTGGCTACTGACAGACATCCTAAGGACATCATAGTAAAGTATCACTGCTAGCATGTACAGCCCCTGTTGACTGCAGCAGAGATTTTGGCCAATATGTGTGGACATTCTGACACACTCTGTACAGTCCGGAGGTATACACAGAACCCCTTAGTGCAAAACATGTGTACCATACCTGACAATATGGATGTTAACAGCCATGTAGATGGGTATAACACATAACGGCATGGTATACATATGCCAGCATAGGTTATGCATTCACACACCCCTGTGTGGCCTGACACGTAATAACTGCTGGTACAGGGGTGCTATGTCCACATACTACCCATTAGATATTGACATACATTTGTACAGCATCCCACTACTCTGACTGACATACATGATTGTTAAGGGAGGGCTGGCAGCAGTACATCTGGCAAATATCTGCACATGACATCTCACTGGGTAAGTACACTAAGCTGTTAGGCGTGTAACAATGCACTGTGCAGGCTACAGGCAGACTGTCTCAACACTGACCTACATCTCCTATGGGGGAATGCACATGTACCTGCATATATAGCAGACTGTACAGGCATGTCACAGCACAGGGTAAGATACACCTGTGTGAAAGTGCATAACCACAACCAATGAGAACACAGCCACAGACACATATGGCAAGCTAGCATGATATTACAGTATATGGACTATCTGTTCGACACCATCCTCATATGTGCCACTCACACACTAACCCTACATATACTGGGCTGCTATAGAGTTTGGTCTGATGGCTGACTGTGGTATGGGGCATGTGTGTGTGTATGGCCCTACAAACATGTAAGTCAATACGGTAACATACAGTGGAGCAACATGTAACATCAGATAGGACGGGATCTAGGACAATGACAACTACCACAGTCTGCACACAGGCCAAGGTACATATTAACAATACACACACTGTTGACATTCACCATAAGTACACGGACCTCAGTACTGTACAAACAACCACAATATGTCCAGGTTATGTCATCAAATATAACCCCTACTGTACATAACATGTGTAGCACTCTGATATCTCACTGGCTTGTCATCAGATATGATGACACTAATTATGGTGTACAGCACATATGCACCTCTTAATGCATGACATATGTACGAAGGTTGACTGAGTTGTGGCTGGAAGCACATATACAGGGCCAATATTGACACATTGCTGTGATAATATCATACATTTACTGTTGTAACAGGGTTTGTTTCAACATATGTCTTATGAGGGACATGAAGTCAGTAACTGTAATGGCTTTCACCATCAACAGACTGTAATCCTCACACTACCTTCTGCAGTTCACAGATACATGTTCTGTGGGTAACACATGACACCAAAGGCACAACGCAATGCTCAGTCTGCAGATGACCCTACCGATGGGGAGTCCTCATAAACATAGAACTGATATGGCAGGTATTAATACATGTAGGACAGCGATATCCGCACACACCCTGTTAAACCAACATAACTCCAAATGCAGTATAGCAGTACTTACAGTCTGTAGTCAGGTCAGGCACATCCCCTTCCTGTGTGTTTTATTCTATTTCCACAGTGTATGTTGTCAGAGGTAAATCCCCACTCCATCTGAGATGCTGTTTGCCAAACAACAGAACGAGTTCCTGCTCACAGTGAATGAAAAGGACCAAGACAAACATGATATTCCTAGATACTGGAGTGTGTTTCCATGCAATTGGATATGGGAATGTTACCACAGCTGTTCCCCATGCAATCAGCTAGGGGAGGGCTGCAATTCATGCAGAGGTCATCAGCTGATCATGAGCATTACCTAAAATACACATGCTGCTGCCTAAGAAAAGCAGGAATAAATTTCCACATCCACCAGTGAGGGAGTGAGAGAGGCAGACAGAGGCATCAACAAGTCAGGGAGGAGTGGGAGAGTAAAACCTAAGCATGTTTGTGTCATACACCTACCAGCACAGGGTAGCAAACCCCTGATGACTATGTAGTGCTATCACAGTCCTATGCAGTTGTTGGATATGCCACATAGGTTGCCTGTTGTGCAGTCCGTAGAACATATATGTGATGGTGAGTAATATCTGCAACAGGGATAAGGTAGCTATACGGTAGGTGATGTACATGTGCCTGTCCACATGAACAGGTGTCAGCGTCAACACAGCCACACTCTCACAGGGACGCACACACATTGACACACTTGGCAGGGCCAGGGATACAGCTCATCCCTAGTGAGATTGCCACAACACATTACTGTTCAGGTATCACATGCACCTCATGGGTCATACAGAGGTTATATGGACAAAGGGTATGGGGAGGTGTCTAACATCAGACAGCATGCTTCAGTATGCCACTGGGTGTTGTAGTGAGTGTGGATGTGATCATACACATCATAGAACACACACACGAACACACAGGGTGCCAGTACTGACATGCATGGGTGCATTTCTGCATGGGTATGTGGTGGTTGACTGTGCCAGATGGCTATACAAGGCTAGGTGATAGGTATACCTTGGCATCAGGCCACATGACAATGGTCTGCATTGTGGCTCAGGCCTGTGGTTTCTGCATTTGCCCACACAGGTGGATATTGTATCCACCATCCAGTCACCTAGATGGCTATTGCGTGTGGCCAATGTATTGCATTGCTTGTCATGTATGTGTTCCCTAGTCCCTGACATGGATGGTGTCTGGGATGTGCACACCTCCCACATGCATGTACAATGACATGTGGAGTTGTAGGGTGTCGGGCCCATGTTGTGTGCACAGATTATCATCAGATGTGCCAGTCTTGGCCACCTGTGGCAGCAACTGTTAATGGACAGCAGGTTAACCCTGCACCTACATTGATAGCATGCTAACAGCATTCCCTAGTGTCAGTGGCATCAGTCCATACTAGGCATGTTTTCAGGCATGGTATGTCCTTTGTGGGTCACATGTGATGGCAACACAGGTGTTGCAGGTGTCCAGTGGGGAACATGGGGAAGGTGCACTGTCTGCATGTATGTGCCTATTGGACAAATGGACAGGGTGCCATGCCCTCTGTAGGCCACTGCAATTACTCCATAGTTGCTATCAGCCACCAATATGCAGTGTACTACACACATATTGTCTGTTGCCTCGGCATGTGTGTCTGTGTATGTGACATGGGTTGAGACTGTGCTCTGTGTAATACTGGGGTTGCTGTGATTGCCTGGCTGTGATGTCACATGTATGGGTATGGATTTGCACTCCAGCTTCTCAGTTATTTCACATCTGTTATCCCTGTACAGTGGACATTGTGATACAGGGCCACCATAAAATACATTTGGAAATCCCACCCCATATTGGGCCCAGGTGTCACATACTTACACCTACCTCTACACAGGATACAAGTTACAAACATACACACACCTGTCATGTCTGGGAGTTGAACTCTGGCCTAACTACTTTATTGCACTACAGTACTACGCAGTTATAGTACACGCCATGGAAATTATTGGAATACTCTTTCCCCAAAGGTGTATTTCACATTGGATGACATCAGCAGGACTGCCAAAGTAGGCCATTGGACATGTACTGAGTGTGACTAGCCTAAAATGCATTGCTGCCCACACAGACATTGAAACACACACAAAACATCCACAATGGACATGTATATGTATAGGTATTGAACCCCTAACAGAGGTCTATATCACACTATAGCCTGGAGCAGTTACAGGACATACCACAGGGATTACTGGAGAATTCCTTCTCCAAAAGTGTATTTCACATTGGATGACATCAGCAGGACTGCCAAAGTAGGCCATTGGACATGTACTGTGACTAGCCTAAAGTGCATTGCTCCCCACACAGACATTGAAACACACACAAAACATCCATGTGTGGGTATAGAACCCCTAACAGAGGTCTATATCACACTAGAGCATGGAGCTGTTATAGGACACAAAACCGTGATTACTTGAGAGCTCCTTCCCCAAAGGTGTATTTCACATTGGATGACATCAGCAGGACTGCCAAAGTAAGTCATTGGACATGTACTGAGTGTGACTAGCCTAAAATGCATTGCTCCCTACACAGACATTGACACACACACAAAACATCCACAGCTAACATGCATGGGTATAGAGCCCCTAACAAAGGTCTATATCACACTACAGCAGTACAGAGTTATGGCACATGCTACAGAGATTACTGGGCTGCATTTTTCCCAGAGGTGTATTTCTAGGAGGATGACATCAGCAGCCTTGCCAAAGTAGAGCATACAAATTGTATGGAGTGTGACTACCCTAAAAAGCATTGCTCTTTACACAGACAGACACACAATCACCTGTGATTAGAACAGCTACCTAACTAATTTATCACACTACAGCAGGTCACACTTACAGGATATGCTATGAAGATAACTGGTCTACAGCTACCCAGAGGTGTATTTCTAGATGGATGACATCAGCAGCCTTGTCAAAGTTGAGCATTTGAATTGTAGGGAGTGTGACTACCCAAAAAAGCATTGCTCTCTACACAAACAGAGTCAAGCAGACACACACCTACCATGTACAGGATTAGAACAACTACCTAACTAATTTATCCCACTATAGCAGGTTGCAGTTACAGGACATGCTACGCCTACCCAGAGGTGTATTTCTAGGTGGATGACATAGCAGCCTTGCCAAAGATGAGCATTTGAATTTTAGGGAGAGTGACTACCCTAAAAACCATTGCTTTCTACACAAAGAAACACAGACACAAACTTGCCATGTCTGGGAATTGAACTCCCACTGAACTATTTTAGCACACTACAGCAGTACATAGTTATGAGACATGCCACAGAAATTACTGGGCTACAACATTTCCAGGGATGTATTTCTAGGTGGATGACATCAGCAGCCTTACCAAAGTAGAGCATTTCAATTGTAGGGATTGCGACCACCCTAAAACACATTGCTCTATACACAGACTGAGTCAGACAGGCACACACACACACACACACACATACACACAGTTGCCAAGGCTGGGGTTAGAACTCCTACCTAACTAGTTTATCACACTACAGCAGTATGCAGTTATGGGACGCGCCATGGAGATTAATGGGATACAGCCTTTCCAGGGATGTATTTCTAGGTGGATGACATCAGCAGCCTTACCAAAGAAGAGCATTTCAATTGTAGGGAGTGTGACCACCCTAAAATGCATCACTCGATACATAGACACACACACACAGTTGCTAAGGCTGAGGTTAGAACTCCTACCTAACTAGTTTATCACATTACAGCAGTACGCAGTTATGGGATGCGCCACAGCAATTACTGGGATACAACTCTCCCAAAGGTGTATTTCACAGTAGATGACCTCAGCAGGCTTGTCATAGTGGGACTATGGGGAGGGTATTGTGTGTGTATGGGCCATAAGCCATTCATCTAGGGGTTGACATGCCAAATGCGGGCACAGCCTGGGTCATATTCCACATGTACGTGTATACAACTGCTAAATGACTACTTCCTTGAACAGTCATGTTGCACAGCTGGCACGTGCACCACATACTCTGTAATGGTGACAGATACCGGTGGCTAGTATCTGCAGTGTGTGACATCAGACCCTCATGTGGTTGTGGCCCTTTGGCTGTGTGCTGGGTGGGAGAGCCCTGGATGGCTCCTTGTCACAGTCACCCTCTTCCACAGATCTATGTATGTCTACCTTTGGCTTATTATAGTGTGGTGTCTTTACATATATGCCTGTATTCCTATCCACTGTGTGTGCAAAGCATGTGTGGTGCATACTGAGGAGTGTCTGCACTAACACCTGCGGCTGCCAGATATGTCTGGTCCATTGGTGTTTGCAGACATGGCCTTTATGTGTTTAAGTGTGTGGGCATGCCCAGTATGGCTGTCTGTACTGAATGTGTGGATCAGGTCCAGGTAATTTGTACTGCAGTGCTGACCTTTGTGTTGTACACCTACAGGTAGCATGCTGTCTGTGCAGGGTATCCATCGATCATTTGGCATGGACTGCTACTACATTGCTGCATAGGTGGGGGGGCACACCTGACTATTTCTACATTTCTACACAGGATCGTGGGGGTGGGTACACCTGACTGTTACTATATGCCTGCGTGGGATGGGGGGCACACCTGACTATTTCTACATTTCTACACAGGATTGTGGGGGAGGGCACACCTCACTATTACTATATTTCTATGTAGGATGTGGGGGCACACCTGACTATTTCTACATTTCTACACAGGATTGTGGGGAGGCACATCTGACTGTTACTGTATGTCTTCATGGGATGGGGGGGCACACCTGGCTATTTCTACATTTCTGCACAGGATTGGGGCAGGGCACACCTGACTGTGACTACATTTCTACGTCGGATCAAGGGGGGCACACCTGACACTTGTACACATTTGCTAGGACTGTACTGGTATGTCGTGTAATCCATTTCAGTCTGTAGTCTTACCTATCGTGTTGGCCAGAGGCATACCAGTGTACTACAGATCTTAGCATTTAATTGCCTATATATTAGTTTCTGACTTCCTACCATTCAGAACTGACATCCCACTGCCTGACCTGCTGTAGTCTGTCTGTGTAGGCCTAGGGGGGAGGTTACCCATATGTCTCATTCAGAGGCCATAGTACAGCCTTTGTTTGTGTTTGTCTGCACCTGTCCTGCTGCCTGTGACTGTTGTTGAGTATGTGACCCCCCCTGACTGGCATGTGTGAGTCACTTACCTTGTGGGTGTCCCAGTATTGAGTGTGGTGCTGCAGGGCTGCCTATGTCGGATGCACATAGTACACTCCCTACACATGGTTAGGCACAGGTAGTGTAATGTTTGGCATCCCTTTTACTGTATGTGAGAGTCAGAAAGAGGTGTTATTCCCTGGGTCCCACCTATGTCAGTATATGTGCTATGTGTTGCCTCTTTGCCAAGGCCAGGACATACTGGGCATGCCTCCTTCTGCCTACTGGGGCAGGCTCAGGTTGTTCCTCCTTTGAGTCACTCTGCCTGTGCAGGCCTTGGCAATGGGGGGAGGGGGCTGTGTGGCCCTGCCTTGTGCTGTTCCTGCTGCAGCTGTTTCCACATGATCATATTGTGTAGCATGGCACATACAAGGGCATTTTGGGTACATGTAGCTGTTGAGTACTGCAAGGCTGCACCGGATGTGTCCAGGCACTAGAACCATGACTTGAACATCCCAAACACATGCTCTACTATAATTCTGGTCTGTGCACGTGCCTCATTATGAAGTTCTCGTTTGGGTGTGTGTGCATTTCTGATGGGTGTCATCAGCTACAGCTCCAGTGTGTATCCAGCATTCCCCACTAGGTGACCATGAGGAATGTCCCTATTGGCAAATCTCTGGTAAAGATGCGTCAGATGCCAGATGTGGGAATCATGATAGCTTCCTGTGCAGCCAGCACACACATTCATTATTATGCCCTGGGCATCGCACATGACCTGCAGTTGATGGAGGGGAAGTCCTTGGAGTTGATGTAGACCCTACCCCGCTTACTGGGTGGTGCTTTGATGCATATGTGCGTGCAGTCTTTTGCACCCACTACCTCAGGGTGTTCTGCTATTTGGTGGAACAGTTGCATATTGTAGGCCAACAACTCATGGGTGTTAGGGAAATATATGTGCTCACTGACATGTGCTGACATGGCATCCAGGAACTGGTGGAGTACCCTGGATGCTTATGCCTGTGAAATCCCCATCATATCCCCAGCTGGCCTTTGGAAGGTACCTGTAGCTAGCATTCTTAGGCTTACACATACCTTGGTATCAACGGGGATGGGTTCCCCTCTGTTAGTTCTGTGTGTGAGGCGTAGCCAGCACAGCTCAACAATTTGCTGTAGGAGGTCCCTGTCCACCCTATAGTGCTCCACTATCTCCAGCTCATGTAGCCCCTGGTAGGTTACTCTGGGTTTGTACACTCTTCTCTGTCTCCTCACTGTGGGTTGGTTGACACCATTCACATCCTCATCACCCTCAGCCTCTTCCACAAGTTGTATGATAGCTACTGCAGCTGCTATCATTTTGCTGTTGTGAGTGTTAAAAGTTCCTTGCTTGTTTACAGCGGTGGTGTAGAGTTAGGGAAAAACCAGAGGGGAAGGTGTTTGCTTAGTTTATAGTAGTATTCTGTGCTGGGCTTGTCTGCTGCCTGTGTAATTGGCTGATTCTGATATGCTTCACCTGCAAGCTAAGCTAGTTCTACTACTCACAACTGACTCCCCCCAACTCAGTATCCACCTACACGGCTTCCACCAACTTATAACATCTCCCACTCACTTCCATAAAAATTCTACCTCCAGATCCATCATAGACTGGATCCTTACCAATTCCCCCCACCAATACCACAATCCCATCACCTTACCTGACTCCCTCGGTGATCATCTCCCTACCACCATCTTAAGACACTACTCCCATATTCCCAAACCCCACCTTATCAAAGACTGTCAAAAACTATCAACTTTCAATTCATCCCAATTTAACTCCATTCTCCACAACATAGATTGGTCCATCCTAAAACACCTCTCCCTAAACAATGCTGTAAGCACTTTCAGTAGCATCTTCATGAGTACTCTAAACTCCTTAGCTCCCTCTAGGAAGATCAGAGTAAAATCAAATCATGCTCCCTGGCTCTCCGAGGAGACTAGGTCCCTTATGAAACAAAGCGATAGTGTTTGGAAAACCTGGACTAAAACTAAACAACCACCTCTTCTTCAAAAATACAGGCACCTGAGGAACCTTGCAAAAAAACATGCAACTAATGACAAACAGTTATACTATAGCTCTGCTCAGCTTAACAACAAATCCAATCCTCAAAAATGTTGGTCAACTCTCAACAACATCCTCAGTCCTGGAAAGCCCTCTAATCCCTCCCCATACCCAAACTCTTCCTCTCAGGAAACAGCTGCCCTCCTGAATAAACACTTTATCTCTTCCATCCAAAATCTGGTAACCTCTAAGCCAAACATTACCTAGACACCCACCCCTCCAAGTCCCATTAACACAACTTTGTTTTCATTTGAGCCAGTTTCCGTTACTTACATCAAATCTCTACTATTCAGGCTAAAACCTTGCTCTCCTTCTACTGACAATCTATCTCCTACATCCCTCAAACTTGCTGCTGACTCAATTGCCTATCCTATATCTATACTAATTAATCGATCTATTCTGGAATCAAATGTCCCCACTCTTTGGAAATCTTTCTTTACTATCCCGCTTCATAAAGGTGGAAACTCCACTGACCCCTCAAACTACCGACCCATTGCCATTCAGTCCCCCTTCTCCAAGATATTAGAAAATTGTATTCACGCACAGCTTCTCAATCACCTCCTCACACACCACTTACTTATCCCTACCCAACATGGATTTCATCCTCACCACAGCACCAACACTGCCCTCCTCCCCTTCACTCATATCATTGCAGAGGTCCTAGACAACAATAAACTCATTTCCTGTCTCTTCCTAGATCTCTCCAAAGCCATCGATTCTGTCTCTCATCCTCTACTATTATCCAAATTCACAAATCTCCACCTATCCCCCTCCACACTTGGCTGGTTTAATAGTTACCTATCTGGCAGGGAACAATCTGTCAAATGGCTCTCATCCTCCTCACCTTTCCTTCCCATCTCTACTGGTGTTCCCCAAGGCTCCATCTTGGGACCTCAGTATGCCGACGACTCTACACTTATATCCATCTCAAATAACATTCTTGAACTGCACTCCCTGACCCAACAATCCCTACTATCCACTGAACAATGGCTCCCTCACAATGTACTGATCCTAAATCCCAAAAAGACAAAACTCCTACTTTTCCTTACCCATTCTCTTTCTCATCACAAAACCTCCTTTTTTAATAAATCTTCTAACAATACAACTATCCAACCTGACACCAACACAAAACTCCTAGGGGTCATTATCAATGATGAACAAAAGTTTAACCTACACATACTCCAGTGTATAAAAAAACAAAGCAGAAACTAGGTCTTTTATATCAGAACAAAAAATTCCTAATCCCTGAAACTAGACTTACCCTGGGCCAGGCACTCCTCCTCCCCTCCCTCATATGTGCCGCCCCTGTTCTTACTAATATCCAGGCCTCCACTCTAAACTAACTCCAACAGACTTACCATAAAATAGCCAGATTCATTACTAACTCCCCATACAGCTCACACCACTGCATTTCTTTAAACTCTCTTCAATGGCTTGAACTTCCCCAATTTTTGCTATCTTATCAGTTTCATATGCCACACTCTATTCTTTATAAAACCTTCTTCTGTCCATCTCTATCTTCCTTAGTCTCCATCTACATCCCATTCCAGACCCTCCGTACTTCTAACCAGCAATTACTTGATGTCTACCACCCAAAAAGGTCAGTAGGCAAACTACTCTACAAACACTCCCTTGCCCATGCTTGGAACAAAGTTCCCCTTGACTTACATTCAAACTCCCCCACCTCACACTTTAAAAATGAACTAAAAGCTTATTTTCTCAATCCCAGGACCTGCCCTTGCCATGATCCCACCTAGTCTTCCTTTCCTTTATGTACCCTCAAAAGGTCCATACTTAGTACCACATTACACCTCTCTCTCCAATGTGTCTACTATGCATTTACATAATTGTATACAAACAAAGATGTTATTGTTGACCTATTGAAGTATATCAATGTAAAATTATGTTACCAAGCTTCTTTTTAACACAACTTTAACTTTATGCATGTAACCCAACATATGTGAATCTTTTTGCTATAACTGCTATTATATCAATATTGTTTAAAATTGTACTTGTTTAAACATGTACTAATGGAGCTTTTCTCCTCAGGTCTTCACTGAAAATGGGCCACAAGCTCAGTTGGACAAACCCGGTTAACAAATGTCAATAAATAAAAAATAAATAAATACTGCTGTTTTCCCTTCCCATTGCCTTCCTGTGTAAGCCCATGTGCACACCGCGCAGAGTGCTAAAATGTGCACATTGCTGCTATTTCCTGGTTTAACCTATTTTTTCTTTCGGTAAAACCCAGTGCATGGCATGCACACCTGCTTCGGCTTTGTAAAGAGTGCTAAGCAAGTTTAGACACCCCGCTCAGCTTAACTGTGCTAAGCTAGGAACAAACCCGAGCCATAGGGCTCCAATCAGCTTACAGTATGCCTGACACACCCACCCATGATGTCACCTACCTCCTAGTCTTGCACTCAGCTATTCCTACTCTTACACTGTTGGGACCTGACTCACATGCTGGGGAAAACTGGGATTCACTATCCTTCCCCTCGTTTGCATAAGATTGCTTGCTAATGCATAGTTACATGTCCCACACTTAGCCTCCCCCCTTAGCAACCACTACTAAATAAATAAATAAATAAATGATTTACCTTGTAAAAAATAATATTCGGCACCTGTTCTTAAGTATTCAAGCACTTCTTTAAATTAAGAAGAATTCATAACCATTAAATGCTTTAATTTTCATTTGTCCTTCAGTTTTTTACTGTTTTTGTCTTTTATTAACCAACCATCTCTTGTTGCATTTCTCTTCAAAGAAGTTGATAGATTCCAGTATATTTCTTCTGTTTTTTTCTAGGAATTTATTTTTCGGTATAGTCATTTGCATCTTCCAAGGTGTTAAAAATCTTTCCTTTGGAAGGTGAATCCTTATTTTTGCTGGAAACAAGATTTGTGCTTTAATATTGTTTTTCTTTAAGCTGTTAACAAGTGGCACACATGCTTTTCTCTTTGACATCACTAATATTGAATAGTCATTCTTAAATCTGATAGAATTTTCTTTAATTTTATCTGGATAATTAGTCCATGCAGCTTTTAAGACTAAATCCTTATCTTGAATGAAAAGTTTTTGTTCATCTTACAACTTGTAAAAAGTTTGTACCTAGATTCTATGCAGATTGCTGTCATCTTAATTTAATATACTTAGCTGCTTGTAATGAATGTATATGCTTTTACATTGGAAAGACCAACTGATGATTTCATGAGCTCATTTTCAAGCATGTTAATGATATACGGAGAATGGATGTAAATAACATACTAGCAAGACATGTTGATATATGTGCTGCACATAGCTTTCAATTTCTAGTCTTACAGTTGATTACACATTGTTTGAGAGAGGGGATATTGTGAACAGAATTGAAGCAGCCAAAATGAATTGGATAATTACATTATAAGCTCACTGAGCCCCTGGTTTAAATGGGACTATACCTTTAAAACTGGCATTGAAGGTTTGTAAGTTACCTCATTAATTGGGATGGTCGTGTTCTATAAATGTTCTGTTTGCTTCTTGTTTTTATTATTTTTTTTGGCCTGAAGAATTGCCTCTAAGCATGAAAGTGCTTGCCAAATAACTCTACTGGATATACCAGCTGTGTTGGTTGGTTTCTCTATATAGTCATTGTTATTTAATGCTTATCTTGACTTGAGAAAAAATCTTATGATCACTGACATTCGTGAAGGTGTTTTTTTTTTTAAGATGAGTTAGAAAGTAATCTATGTGCCCTTTCAATGCCAAAGGAAAAAGCTTCTGGCAGGATCAAAGTTTTAGGCAGCCAGGTATTAAGGAAATGAATCATACTGTCGCCCTTTTTTCAGAAATCCCATAAATCCTGATGTTATTCCTTCTAGATCTGTTCTTTAAGTCTTCTATTTTTTCCCAGAATAAGTTTCTTTCTTTTAGAAGAAATTCACCAACTGTAGACTAAAACAAAATGCACCAGTAGGGTAAAAGTTGAAGTACATAAAAGCAACAAAATAAAATAAAACCAAAGAAACTTTGACTAACACAGCTTAAAAAGAAAAGTTTAATTCCAAGCGTAAGCACTTTCACAGCTATATGCTACTTCTTCAGACCATAATACATACATAAAACTTAAATAATTTAAATAACACAATCAAAATTTATATAACCAATAAAATCACTTCTAAAAACTAATATCACTAAAGAAGGAACTCCATACCTCCAATAAAAACAGTTATATAGGATCTTAGGATCATAGGAAGTTACTAGGCTAATGGCCCTAGGGCCCTTACAAGCCTATCCAAGTTCTACTCTTATTTCTATGATCAGCACCTATATTCCCTGTCCAACCAGGACACAGGGGAAACCTGGGGTGAATTTATGGTTACCCATCCAATCGTCCTGATTGTATTTGAAAAGGGCCAATGAGGTGCTCTATTTGACATGAAGTGGCAGTCTGTTCCAAAGGTGTCTTAACCTCTGGGAGACAAATCTGTCCCTCCAGCAGGTTGTATTAATATCACATACCAGGTTAAGTTCTTTAGAGCGAGTAACCTGTGTACCATTTGACTTGTGGATATGCAGCATTCCCAATAAAGCAGGCTCGAAGATTGCCTTATATGCAAGGCAGAAATCACCTCTGAGTAGTCTGCATGAAACAGAATAAAGTGACAGTGATTTCAGATGATCTGCATAGGACAGATACTGAAGACATTGAATTTTCTTTGTGAGGAACCTTTGTCGACTCTCCAATTGCTGCAGGTGCTTGGAAAGGTACATACCAAAAGGGGCATTTTACTCAATTATTGGCCTGATGAGGGAAGAGTACAGCGAGGTTATAACTTCTTTTTTTCTGACGGCAGTGCCCTTACTTATGAGATGATCAATATAAAATGTTCCTCTTACCACTGTGGAGACATGGTGATCAAAGGTAAGGTTGCTGTCAACCTGTGTGCCCAGGTCTCTCACACTGAGTGCGTACTTAGGGTGTTGCTATTGATGTGGTAGCTAGTAGGAACATCACTCTTAACTGAAACACAGAATACAGAACACACACTTCCTTTAATAAAATGAGCTTTTCAATAAAACAATGGCACCAATAGGAAAGGTAAGGTAATATACTCCGTCGTATAAGAAACCTATAAATTCAGTGGAACAGTGGGTGTGACTTAAGTAAGGGCTTTAAACAGATATGATCATTCAGCCCTGGAAATTTATTGGCTTGTAACTCAATAATCCAATTAAGTTTACTTTTCTCTGTTCTGTTATTGAAGTCACCACCTCTAATGCATCCTTCTACTAGTTCCAAAACTATAACAAAAACAAAAATCCAGTAGTTTGTTCTCACAAACATACTTAAATTCACACTTTAATTCAATCCATCATAAAACAAATAAAAGATAAAGCACTCCCATCTATAATATTTTTAGACATCATCTAAACCAAACAGAAAAGTGTAAAAACCATTAAATACCCTTAGTGTAATGCATGCACCTCCTAAATCAAATAATCTCAAGCTTGTTGTTAAAACAAACCCTGCAATGGTCTTCAAGAGCCATTAAAGAAACAAAACATTTAACAGTAAAATGTATATATATATATATATATATATATATATATATATATATATATATATATATATATATATATACTGAAACTGTACAAGCTTCTAAATCTTATCAGCTCTTCTTTTCAATTCACTAAAAATAGATATTAGATATATATATATATATATATATATATATATATATATATATATATATATATAGATAGATAGATAGATATATTATCGTTAATCCCAGGAGGGGTAGTAACATCAAGCCTTAACTGCCAAAGCATCTTCCAATGCAGCAAAGTGTTCTTCCAATCACTGGAGTATGCAGTCACTGCAGCCTGTTCGAGAACCAAAAACATAAACTTGACAAAGCCCTCACAAAAAAAAGAATGTCTTGTGAGGACACTTTTATTATCAGAACATTATAAACTATACAAATGCTGATAAATCCTATGATTTAAAGCAGTTTGTCTTGCCTGTATAAAAGGCATGATGTTGAGTGCAGAAAGCAAGTTAGCCACCCTCTCAGACCAACAATTAAATTTACCACCCTTCATGTGTCTTTTTATTTTGTCATATAACCCCCCCCCCCCCCACTGGTGGCACCTGCCACATCTGTGAGTCATGGGGAACATTGTTGAACTAATGCTCATGGGTGGTCTTTCTAAAAAGTAATGCTACATCTTCTTTTATATGTAAAAAAAGGTCTCCATTTACTCAGCAATTTAGTAGTGTCATCACACTGAAACATCAACCAGTTTTTGAGAATAATGTTTGTAATGTCCTACACATCTAAGTAATAATGCAATGCCATATTGTTCTGGGTAACAGCCTCATCCCAGTCAAGATTGTTGGATTCACTGTTCTTTACCAATCCATATTTAATAATTGGACCATATCTCCCCTGTCTCCTTGCCAAGATCTCAAATTGAATAGAATTAAGCATGGAATCAGGATATCCACTGTCGAGAAACATGCTTTTAAGCACTGAAAAGTCTTGTTGGCAGACTGTGTCATTGGAGGTAAGCCTTGCCGCTGTAATAAACTAGCTCCTCACAACACCCTTTTTCTGGTGATAAGGATGACAACTGGAGAAAAAAATTAAAGTGTTACATAAGGTGGGTTTTCTATAAACCCTAGTTTTCACCCACTTCCAGTGACTATTGACTTTTAATGTCCAAATAACTAATCTTTCTCAAACCAATGTGGTGGGTCAACTTTAAAAAATTGGTACTGGTCTCCATTTGACAAAGAAGTTCGGTAACTTTTTCCCAGTTACCATGCCAGATGAATAACAAGTCATCCAAATAACAGTAATAAAAGGTACAATATTTAAATAAAGGGAGTTGGAACAAGATGTCAAGTTCTATTTTTATTTTCACAAAAACTTCCTCAAACTTATTATCATCATTATGAAGTCTCATTGCTCTTAAAAATTGATTCTTGAGAACATTTCTGGGTATATGCTTTGACTGCATGCTTTTCTTTTGCAATAAGGTATTCTTATTGCAAGGTTTTTTAAACACAGACATGTTCAAACCTTCTAACTCCTGGCTATTAACTGTAATATCTAAAACATCAACAGTCCTATCTGACAACTTGTAACTAAATTTCAAAAATGTGGTGGCCCTATGCATAAATTCAAAACATTCAATAGGTTTCTTTGATTCCAAATTAGGAAGATATTATCCACAAAATGCCTGTAATAAATAATATTTTGAGTGAAAGGATTTGCATTCAGAATTTGATGAAGCTCCCAATGGGCTAGGACAGCATTCATATAAGTATTAGCACAAGATGTTCCCATGGCTACCCTACCTTTTTAGATAGAAATATGTGCCAAAGATAAAAACATTGTACTCACGTATTATTTCTAGTAAAGTGCAAAGGAGCGCTATCTTAGAATTAGTGTTAAAAGAAAAAAATCTTACATTGTCAATACCTTCTATATTAAGAATTACTGTAAAAATAGAAGTAATATCTAAAGTCACAAACAAAAACTTAGTATTTAAATTAATTGACTTAGACCATTCATGCAGATCTCCGATAAAATGTTTGTAACTTTTAACGCAGATTTAATGCTATCCAAAATGTAATACAGTACAGGGTTCATTGGGTGTTCAACAGTAAAGCAATCAAACAGTTCTTGTAAAATCATGCCAGTCATTAATAAATCATATACATAAAAGTACTCCCTGTTAATCAACTCTGTCACTTGATGTTTACAAAGCTGCATATAAGTGCTTTCATCTTTTAACATTTCTTGCATCTTTGTTATGTAAAAATGTCTGTAGATTTATCACATAGTTCTTTCAGGGCATCAAATTCACCTGTAGATAAATTATGAAAAAATATTTTATGTCTATCGATCAGTGATTCTCTTATCTGTTCTTCACACATATACTCATAAAGAATCTAAAGATAGAGGTGGGGTAGTGTAAATTTACTTGGTTTCATAAGTGTTCTAATAGATGGGTCACCTTGTGGAAATGTCAGGCAAAATGAAAAATTTCTTACAAAGAGCTGTAAATTGATGAAAACATCAGAAAGATCTGAACGTTTAGCTTGAATAAAAGAGTCCTTTGTTTAATAAACTGAATTATCTGACAAAACAAGAGAAGATAAATTAACAATCATATCATTGGATTCCTGTTCCTCGTGGCCATACCTATACTCCTGTCGGTTTGAGGTTGTTGGCGTACACATCCCCTTCTTGCTTGACTTCTTGAATGACTTTTCCTTTGATCTTTGTCTATTAGTAATGGTTCCAGAAGAGAAACATGGGAAGGGGATACATCTGATGAAGTAGAAGGTTGAGCTGGAGCAATAATCTTCCTAGTAATGGCTTTGGAAAAAGAATGTAAATCTGCATCCCTTGTTTCAACTCTATTCTCTGTTGCTACAGTGGCATTCTTGGCAGGAGAAATAGAAACATTTCATTCTGTTGGCCAAGAGAAGACATTTTCTTTCTTGAAATCAGTGAGGTCACATTACAACTTCTTAAGTTTCACTGTTTGCAACCTCTTCTAATAGTTAGCCAAATTACTGTAGACCTCATCAAGTCTCTTCTTAAAGATATCAGCAGTGAAATTATTCGTAAGCTCATTCTGTATATTCCTGATATCCTTATATGCAGATGATTCAGTTAGTTTAGAAAAGTCAGTTAAAAGTCATTTATAATCAAATCCGAGGTATAACTTCAGCAGTTGCTATTACTTCCAAAGCTGTCGAAAAGTTTCTCCCTAAGCAGGCATTTTCAATATACCGAGCCCACGGAGGATAACTCTATGATGTAATAAAGCTTTAATGTGTAGATGTTGCCATTGTAGGTATTTGTACTTATGCAACTTGTTTTCAAATTCTTTTAATAAAGTATTAAAAGTCTCTATAGCTGTTGCATACATAGTAGGCTCAGAGGTCAAAGTCAATTCAGTATGAGACAGAAGCAACAGATTTGTTTCTACCTGTAAAATGCAATGCCAATGATCAGCTTTCAAAGTAAAATTGCTAATGTGGTTATAATCTAATTCTAGCTTATTACCTTCAGCCATATTGCGCTGGTGAAAATAAATAAAACTGTAGATTAAACAAAATGCACCAGTAGGGTAAAAATCGAAGTACACACACGCAATAAAATAAAACCAAAGAAACTTTGACTAACACAGCTTAAAAAGAAAAGTTTAATTCCAAAAGGTAAGCACTTTCACAGCTATATGCCACATCCTCAGACCATAATACATACAGAAAACTTAAACAATTTAAGTAACACAGTCAAAATTTATATAACCAATAAAATCACTTCTAAAACTAATGTCATTAAAGGAGGAAATCTATACCTCTAATAAAACCAGTTACATAGTACAAACCTCGTTTAATAAAATGAGCTTCTCAATAAAACAATGATACCAATAGGGAAGGTAAAGTGAATATAGAACAAGAATAACTGTGTCTATATTATCATATTGCACGCTCAGAAGAGCGAAAGACAGATAATCGACTCCACGTAAGTGAAAGCTTACAACATCAAAACTTCAGAACAGCGAAAACAATAGCTGTTCTGAAACAAAAAAACCCAGTAAAACATTACTTAATGTGGGGGGGGGCTTTGTCCCCACCCCCCCACTTAAATATACCAACTCCGAAATCACACTACAGTGCTGAAAAGGCAAAGTAGTGAAAGCGGCCAAACAAATTCTTTCCCAGGGAAAGAATTTGCTGAACAGCCGCTTCGCTATTTTGCCTTTTCGCGGTTTACTGTTCGACAAAGATGCATTCGACAGCTTGCATCTGCGACAGCGTGATAGGGAACCGAATAACTCTGTGTTATTTAGATTGTTAGTCCAAGTTTCTTTGGTTTTATTTTAATCTTCCATCAAAATCAGACGTTGCCTGTTCTATACTCGACATTTGTGATGATTGTTGTTTAAGAGATTCACTCAGCACTTTAATTTGTTTTTGCCTTCTTTTTTAAAATTGTCTATTTTGCTTTCTAATTTATCTGCCTTTACAGATAACTCACTGATGTTAATTAATATAGCCTGTATGTCTTTTTTCATAGCTCTCCTGTACACTGGGCTTAGAGTGGCTAAATCTGAAATAGTTAGTTTTATTTTATTTTATTTATTTATTTTACATTTGTTAACCAGGCTAGTCCAGCTGGATATATGTCCATTTACAGTGGAGGCCCGGGGAGAAAAGCTCCACAAACAACAAAAAATAGGCCAAGACAATAATATTTACAATAGAAATTGGTACATTACAAAGCTTTATAACATATTACATATCTAGGATTTTATATTCTGTATTCCAATAGGGAAAAACCTGATGTAAATAAACCAAAATGCAACAGTAGTTTGTATTAATAATGCAAATTATATCTAAGAGATACTATAGATTCTAAAGTCACACAAAAATATCAAAAGAAAAACGTTAGTGTTAAGTGGTTAGAGTATTCAAAAGCAAAGTACAAGGATACGATGATAATGTTCAGTCTCACAAGAGTTCTGGTCTTATATGAAAATGTTTAGTCAATCAATTGTATATACATGTTTACATGAGGAATAATCCTCAGAATGGTCAAGCACACTATTATCGGCGAGTAAACACAAGATAATGTTCATAAGAGGCTAGGAATCAATGGAGTCTGGAAAAGGGTATGGTGGTTAGTCTGGGTTATCACATGGGGCATAGCCAGTGTGATTTGAGGTAGGGTTTGAGCTTGCTTTTAAATAGGTTAACTGAGGATAGTGAGGTTAGTTGACTTGGGAGGCTGTTCCAGGTTTTACCTACTGAATTATAGAACAGGGTGTCACCAGCTGAATTATTGGATTTAGATATTTGTACAAGTAGTTCGTTAGATGAGCGTAGGGTTTTGAGATTGTTATAGGGGGTGACTAGGGACGTAAGTATGGGTGTAGTTTGAGGTTGATACAGGATCTTGTGGACTACTATTAGTTGATTGAAAAGTATTCGATTTGGCAATTCTAACCATCCAAGTTGATTCAGATTGATACAGTGATAAGTTCTATAGGAGGACCCAACTGCAAATCTGGCAATATTGTTGTAGGAGGATGACAGTTTGCTCAGATTGCTTCTGCATATTTTGGTATAGATAGGGGAGGCATAGAGCAGGGTAGAGATAAGGTGGGTGTGAGCAATGGTGACCCTGGCTAGAGGAGTTAGAAAGGGTTTGATCCTGTAGAGGGAACCTAGTTTCTTATTCACTGCTTTTATGGTGTTATTAATGTGAGGCTCATAAGACAAGTTATTATCTATTAGTACTCCGAGTAGTTTGGTGGTTGGCTCAGGAGATATTATAGTTCCATTATATGAAGTGACAGTAAAGTTAAGTAGGGAGGTTCTGCGGGTAGGGGTGAATAGTAGCATTTTATTTTTTTTTTGGGGTTTAAGATAAGACACCTATGTAGGAGCCACTTTTCAACTGTGCTAAAGGTCTTTTGGGCTAGTGACTGAAGTTCTGATTGAGAAGTAGCAGAGCATATGAGTGTGGATTCATCTGTGTATTGGATCCAGTCAGCTTGTGGAATTACAGAATGGAGGTTATTTGTAAAGATGGAGAAGAGTAAAGTACCCAAAATGGATCCTTGAGGGACGCCTAGGGCAACTGGGAGGTGGGAAGATAAGGTATTGTCCCATAGTACAGCCTGTTGCCTGTTATCTAAGTATGATTGGAACCACTGTATAGAAAGGGCATTCAATGACAAGTTTTTGAATGTGTCTATGAGGAGGTGGTGGTTAACCATGTCAAATGCTTTAGACAGGTTGATAAAAAGGGCTGAGGACAGAGTGTCATTATTACGATTACTATTAATGTGGTTAGTGAAGGATAAGAGAGCAGAGGTGGTGCTATGAAATGGTCTAAAGCCATGTTGACAGGTGGCTAGTAAATTGTTTTCAAGTAGGTAATTTAACAGTTGTAAATGAATGCATTTCTTTATTATTTTTGCCAAAGGAGATAGTGTGGCTATGGGCCTGTAGTTGGAGAACTCCTTGAAGTTACCACCTTTGTGCAGGGGGATGATGTGAGAGACCTTCCAGATTAAGGGGATAGTTCCTTCAGAAATAGTTCTGTTAATGAGGATGAATATGGGGTAGGCTATGACTTTAGCTGCTTTTTACAGGTATTCTGCAGGTAGTAGATCTGCAGAGAGTGTGGAGGGTTTAAGTTTCTGGATGAGGTTACAGATGAGGGATGTGGGCACTGGCTGAAAATGAAATAGAGGAGGATTATTGGTAGAGGTTGTGGTAGAGCATGAGGTGCTAGGGGACAGCTGGTTGGCTAGGGATTGGATTGTTTCAGTCAAAAATGTATTAAATGAGTTGGCTATTTGGATGGGATTGTTGTGAACAGAGCCAGAGGGAGTAGGATTGCATGAGTGTCCGGGGTGTAGGAGGTTATTGATGCCTAACCAGAATTTTTGAGGATTATTTTGGTGGGTTTGTTGAAGCTGGCAGTAATAGTTTCTTAGCTGTCTGAATTGTAAATGATCTGAGAAACTTTTTGTTGAACGCCATTTGCAACCTTGCTTGTAAATTTTTTTTCTCTTTTTTTTTTGGCTCACTTTTGTATGTACTCTTTGCAAATTGTTTTCCCTTACTTTCTTGTAATATAGTAAATGTACTTCTTAAACTCTGGAGCTTAACTCCTCGGGCCTCTACTGAAAATGGACATGTATCCAGCTAGACTAGCCCGGTCAACAAATGTAAAATAAATAAAATAAATAAAATAAAATTTGGCCCATAGTTTATTTCTTTGGAGGACTTTTTGTTTGGTAGTTTTGGTGAGCCATGGTGCTGGTTTAGTTCTGATTCTAACTTTGCATAATGGGGCATGCCAATCTAGAATGGAAAGGAATTTTGAATTAAATTATTTAACTGCATCATCTAATGGGAAGTGTTTCAGGGGTGACCAGTCACAGGTGCTTAGTTCAGTTTGAAAGTAAGCAGGGTTAAAATTTTTGTTAGTACAAATATTTCTGTAGATGGTTGAGTTTGGAAATTCGGTCTTATATCTGATTAGATAGGTAAGCAAGTGGTCACTTATGTCCTCTGGGAGGCTGTCTGTTTATAGTTTTGTTGGGGAGTATTAGTGAGTATCCAGTGCCTGTTTTATAGTTTTGTTGTGGAGTATTAGTAAGAATCCAGTCTAGTTCTTTCCAGTTTTCTTGTCAGGAAAAAGCAATTAAAAGAGTTTCAAACTTGTTATCTTTTTGTAGTAAATCTTTCAGCAGATGTTTAACAACTATAAATCCATCAAGTTTTGAAATGTTTTATTTGAGATTTTTAGTAAAAATCCCATAAGAGATGTTAAAATGAAGCAAAGCTAAAAAACTGTGCTGTTAACTGCTCACCATCTTGGCCACACCCCCCGCCCAGAAATGTTCTTTTGGTTGCTTCTGAGAGCCTAGTTGCCGTCCCTAAAAATTAGTTTTGTCGACAGAGGGGGGCAGTGGCTTAATTTTAAAATTTTGAAAATCAATGTACCTAAAAGTAAGGTGTCCCTCTTATTTCTTATCCTGAAGTAACTTGCAATGATGTACAAGAGACTCTGCCAAAAGTATAATTTTACAGATTTTATTTTCAGCTATTTGCAATATCTGAGCATTGAAGGATGAATGCATGGCTAGTACATTTTTGGCTGTGGCTATATTGGCCAATGGTGGAAGAATATGCATGATTATAGGTTCATAGGATGATACTAGGCTATTAGCCTGGAGGCCCGTATAAGCCTAGCCAAGAATTTTGTCCATGTTCCCTCAAAGTCAGCAGCTGTTTCCCCTGTCCAGCAGGGACACAGGTGGGATCCCAGGGGTATATTTTCTGTTTCCCATCCAGTTGTCCAGGTTCCTCTTAAAGAGGGCTAGAGAGGTACTCTTCTTGACATGGAGAGGGAGTCTATTCTACAGACGGGGGGAGTCGTTGGGACACAAATCTATCTCACCAACAAGTTCTATTAATGTCACAGACCAGGTTAAGGCCTTGCATGTGGGTTGTGCGAGTGGAGTTTGTCTTACGGATATGCAACAACTCCATCAAGGCATGGATGATCATGTGGCAAAGTGTAAACTTTGAAAAAAACAGTAATTTTCTTGTTATGAACAGCAAAGATTAAAGACAGCTAAAGCATGAGTCCAATCTGTTTCTGTTCAGCAAAATTAGAGATGATGTAGTCATGGGTGTCTTTCAAGTTTAAGGCTGCAGCTAGTTTCTAAGTAGTGGCAAATACCAAAACACTGGTTTTCTTTGGATTGATTAGTAGTTTGTTACAGAGGGACTACTTGCAGAGGTCTTTAAAGTTTTTTTGTATTTTTTTTGTAGGTAAGAATATGTTTTGTTACATTCAGCCAGAACAATATCATTAGCATATATCACAATATTATGGTTTGGCAGGTCAAAGGGGAGATCATTAACAAAGAGTGAAAAAAGTTAGGGGACTAACAACAAGCCTTGGAGAATGACTGTGTTAAGAACTGCATTCTCAGAGAAGGAGTTTTTGATGTAAATTTGCAAGGTCCTATCCTCAAGGTAGCTTTGGGCCAACTGAATTGCAGCCACTGATCTTTAGCTTATGCAGTTTTTGACAGTAGTGATGAGAACTACATTCATATTGCGATAGACGGAGTCAGTAACAATGATAATAACTGTAAGCATTATGTAACCCGTGATGTTTGTCACAAAACAACTGCAGCTATTAATGTTTTAAATACTTGTTTTTCATAGGAGCTTTTCAAATATTTTTGCAAGAGGGCAGAGAATTAAAACTGTTAAGTTGTCCATTAAGGTCAAATGGCTTTCCAGATGTTGGTGATCTGAAGTGTCAGTGTTCTGGTCTCGGGGAAATGCGTGTTGGGGAAGTGGTCTTTCAGCAAACTAAAACTAACCCATATATATATATATATATATATATATATATATATATATATATATATATATATATATATATATATATAAATAAATACTTCATATGTTCAACATTCCAAATCGCTGACTTTCATATGGCCGAGACTATACGATCGACATTTTGAAATGTAGAAGATCTGCTAGATAACGTAAAATAACAAAAAAATACTTCACTAACTGTGTTTAGCACTGGGTCAAGCCCCCCTGCACCCCTCATACACCCAGCTACTTAAATATTCCTACTCCAAGATTGCACTACAGTGCAGAAAAGGGAAATCTCCCGGTTTTGCACTGTATAGGGATCTCTGCTATACATTTTCGACATTTCAAAATGTCAATCATATGGTCTCAGCCATATGAATGTCGGCATTTTGAAATTTCTAACATCTCAAGTAGACCCATATATATATATATATATATATATATATATATATATATATGTGTGTACAACAGAAAGATTATTTCTTGCTAAAGGAGAATATCTGATGAGTTGGCAATTATTTTCCATACAATATTAAACTTTGTCCGACAGAAAAAGGAAAGGTTATGCCAGGCAGATTATTAAATTTTGAAACTGACTTTTATTTCACAGATGTTATTTTGCTCAATGTGAAAATAAATAATTAAAATAAAATGCAGTTTTAGTAGACAGGATGTGATAGGCTGTGTTCTAAGTTTCTTTTCACACATGACAAAGTTACAACAGAACTCATAAAAGAATTTATTAATGTTTCCTTGACAACAAGTATTTTCGCAGATCGTTGCAAATCTGTCAGTGTATTTCCTTGCCAAAACCTGTTATGGACCACAAAGAAATGTAGAATTGTACAAACCTGTCTCTGTAGTGTTATCATTAGCCAAGATGCTGCAAAATGGGTTGCCTGTTAAGCAGTGTCATGGCTTTAGAAAAGGTCACGTGACTGCTTCTGCTCTCCATTCCCTTTCTGATATTATTATAAAAATAATTGACAATGAGGAAGAGAGTGCACTGGTTTTCATACAGCTAGATGACGCTTTTGATTCTGATCGTAATAAAAAGGTCTTAAAGATACTCAATGTCCTTAGGTAATCCAGCATTATTTTTAAAAGCTACATGCAAAACACAACCTTTATCTAGGCACCAACCATCAGAAGTCACATTCTGTGAAATCAAGCTTAGGTATACTTGAAGGATGCATCCTGAACCCTTTGCTTTTCACTAAACTCTCTCACTCTTGTAACTTTTCTCAGAAAATAATTACATGCAGATGACATATCCTTTCTGTCCAATAGTGAAACATCCTTAGAAATTGTTAACAAAAAAACTTATCTCTGTTATGCCAGGGTTTTAGCATGTAAATGTGCTACAACAAGACTAAAGTCATCCTTTTCATGATGTAAAATGTCTGACAGAGTTAAGTGTAGCTGCAACTTATTCCAGAGTATGGACAGTCTCTGGATGATGAACCTGTCCCTCCAGCATATTCTATTGATTGTGTAGCAACTGTCTCATGTACACAGACAACCCTCTCCTCTTACTCCCCACCACTCATACATGTGGAGATGCACTTATATCATCAAATTGGAAGCTATGCACTCTCCGGCCAAGAACGGACTATCTGGTCAACAGGAGAAGGTCAACACTTGCAACACACTACATTCAACACACAGCCTTCCAAAACACCACCTATCACAACTCACACATAGAAACACAAGCCATACACCCACCTTTGTGGAGGCTTTCAATAAAAATGTATGCAAACAACAGAGATCCCCAAGAGAGAAACACACTTGACCACCACAACACAACACCAACCACAGAACACATAGCTCACCACCACAGTGTGCCCCTCAACCTAATTCCTTAAGGCAAACCACTTTGCCCAATGTACAAATCATAAGAGAGTCAATAGTGAAGCACACTGATGTCCCACTCACTAGGCTGAACAAGAAGAAGGTGACAGTCAGTTGTCTATTAGGTGCCAGGATCCGCCACATAACACATGCACTCAGGTCACTCCACAACAAGTACAAGTATGACTCAGTCATTGTCCATGTAGGTGTGAATGACCTGAGATGTACCTCCCTGGACTACATGAAAAGAGATGTAATGGAACTCTCAGAGTATGTGGCCGAGGCAGGTATGACCTTAGCTCTGAGCAGTATTCTACTGTCACCCAGAATTATACCACAGTACGAGCAGAAAATGATTGACTTCAACAATTGGCTAAACTTCTGGTGTCACTCTAAGGGGATACAGTGTTAGTCTCCCTTGGGCAACATGATTGACAAACCTTGATGCTTTGCCAGAGATGACCTGCATCTGTCACCCCTGGGATTCCAGCTACTGGCTAAGGCTCTTGCCACCCCTATAGTGCCGTTTTTAGGAAGTGTTCCAAAGAGCAAACTTCCAACATAACAGCTACAAATAAAAGCAATCTGAGGATCATGCTGCTCAATGCTAGAAGGCTAAATCTCAAGATGCACTCACTCGAAGCTCTCCTCAAAATGGAGAATGTCGACATTTGTGCTGTAACGAATACCTGGTTTAAAGCAGCAGAAAGCACCACTGAACTTCCAGGCTACAACTCATTCCATGTGGTACACATTATAACGTGTATTTCATGTACAGCATTCTACGTAGGGAAAACCGTGAGAATCCTACATGAAAGGATGCTAGAGCATACTAGGGACATTAGAAAATGTAAAATAAGTAGTGTCCTTTATATGCACAGTAGAGAATGCACCAACTTTAACAAATTTATATTTTTTATAATTGATAAAGCGGTGAAAAATCATAGAGGGGGTAATAGTGACATAGCTTCTGATAAAAGAAACAGAATGGTAGCTGAGATTAAATGTTAAAGAAAGAAACATGTATAAATGATAGCCTGTCCATTATTAGCATTTAAAAAAAGAAGAGATAACCAGATATATGCTCTAAATAAATAGTTTTACCATGATAACTTGTGCTATTTATCATACTGTTATATTAGCTAAATTGAATTGTGTATAAACAACAGAACAATATTTTAGGAAACTATTATGGAGGTGCTGATTCTAAATAATTTCTATGTAGTGTTTGTATTTTGTATTTTAAATATGATTTTATGTGAAACATTTGAACTAATTGTAACTGGAAAACAGAAGGCTAACACTGGCAATCAAGGAAGTGATGTCATAATTATGTCACCACCTATATTTTTAAACGGGGCCTTGCACTACTACATTTGACTCTGAAGATGCCTTTTTAGCTGTAATGCTAGGCAAAAGCCCTCAGTCAACTGTGTGTCAGTTTGTTTCAACTAAAAATGTAAATTCAGTGGAATAAAAGACCATCCTTTCATTTTGAGCTTTGGACTGCAGTTATATTTTATTTGCGTTTAAAGAGGGAGAGTGGAGTTAGGTTCTTACAACTCATTCCATACCTTTCAGCCCCAGAATATGTCTGGAAGCTCTAAAGCTGGCGGTGTCTCCATATTCATAAATGATATGCACACCTCTAGACTGGAAGCCCAGCATAATGCATCCAAGATAATCCAGGTACAACTAGCACTGGGTAAGTTGGGAATACAGGTCATAGCCTGCTACAGAACCCCAACCATGTCTCTAGACCCTCATTCCATGTTCCTAAGCACCCTGGAATCTTGATCAAGCCCAATACTCTCATACCGTGTGACTTCAACTACCCTTCCATCAACTGGGAAAACTATTCAAGTACCAATGCACTGACCCAACACTTCCTGGAATTCATCAGTTCCAATGCCCTGGACCAGCTCATTCTGACCCGCACAAGAGAAAGCAACATCCTCGACCTGGTTATCATCAACATGGGAGACTGTTGCTTCACACCTAAAGTCAATTCCTCCCTGGTTAGATCCAGCCACAAATTGATCACCATGGAAATATCCATTCCACCTTCACCCCCCGCAAAGGTGACCGCCCTGAAAAACTTCTCCATAGCTGACTTTGGGCTCTTAAAATCAGAGGTGGCTAACTTCTCGGCACCCATGCCAGTGGAAAATAGCTGCATGACAGCTGAGTCATACACCAATGCACTGTATGAGCACATACAGAAATACATGGAACTTGCCATACCAAATAGAAACAAGATGCTCTCCTCCAAAACAAGGAAGCCAATCTGGTGGTCCCCAGCCATCAATAAACTCTACAATAGAAGGAAGAAATTGTTGCAGAAAAATGTGAAGTCACGAGACTGGAAAAACTCTCTTATCAGTCTCAACAAAAACTTGAGATCCCTTATCAAATCCTCTCAAGCCAGCTATGAAGGCAGAATTGCGGATGACACCAAATACAACTACAAAGCCTTCTATAGCCATATCAAGAACCTCCAAGACAATACCCAGATTTGCTCTGAGTTATTACACAATGGTACCTCCAATACTGAGCCAACAGATATGGCCAACATACTGGCCGACAGATTCACTGCCAACATTATGCCTCTACCCCCCATAGGCCCTATCACAATACCAGAAAAGAGCCTGGTACCCAACATTTCTGCAGCACAGGTAAAAGCTGCATTTTCCAAAACCAAGAATACAGCATCTATGGGATCTAATAACATCCCTGGCTGTGTTCTGCAAGAGCTGCAAAATGAACTGGCACCGCACTTGTGTGCCCTGTGCAATCACAGCCTTACCTCAGGCTTTGCCCCTGACTAATGGCACACTGCTACAGTCATCCATCTCCACAAAGGTGGAGTGACTACAAACTCTGGGAACTATCACCCCATTAGCCTGATGAGTCTGATATGTAAAGTTATGAAGCGCATCATTATGGACCTGCTTAACAAAGATATATGCGATCTCCAAACTCTTCACCCTACGCAGTTTGGCTTTGTCAAAAGGGAGATCCTGCTTGCTGAAACTGGTTGACTTCTTTGAGGTGGTCACCAAGGCTGTGGATGAGGGTAAGGCAGTGCATACCACCTACCTCAACCTGGCCAAGGCCTTTGATATCATTCCCGACTCAGGTATCATTGATAAATTCACCAAATTAGGCATCAGTCCCTATATCACAAGGTGGGTTGCAAGTTGGCTCACAGACAGGACCCACAGAGTGAAAGTTGTGGATTCCAAGTCAGACTGCCAACCAGTCATGAGTGGAGTCCCACAGGTCTAAGTCCTGGGCCCCCTCCTGTTTTTCATCTACTTCTCAGAAGTCCAGGCCAACACAGAGGGACTCTAGCTGACCAAGTTCACTGATAACTGCAAGCTGGGAGTCATTATTAACTCCCCATGTGATGCAGATATCCTACAAATGGGCCTCACTGAGACCAATGACTGGTGTCAGAACCATGGCCTTAGCTTACCACCAATAAATGTGTTATCATTTCCATTTCCAACTAATTACCACATCAGAGGGAGCCTGCTGAACACTGAAGGGTCCATAAGAGATCTGGGCACCTGGGTCGACAGCAACCTCACCTTTGACCACCACATTGCCACTGTGGTCAGAAAGTCCTTCTATGTGGCACATCTCATAACCAAAGGTTTCGCATCTAGGAAGAAAGAGTTTCTCATCCCTCTCTACTCATCCCTCATTAAACCAGTCATCGAGTATATCAGTATAACGCCCCATTTGGCATGTACCTGACCCAACACCTTCAACAGCTGGAGAGGTCACAAAAGAAAAGTACCTACCAAAAAGGATCCTAGGCCTTAAACACGTGTCCTACATGGACAGACTCGAGAAATTTCAGCTGTTCTCAGTCTTTTCTCCTCTACGTAGAGCTGATCTCTGCTTGATTTTCAAAGCCATGTCCAACCCAGCCCTACTCAGGGGCAGCTCGTGCAATCGGACTGTCGGACTGCAGCCCTCCCACCTAGAAAAACAAAAGAAAAAAATCTGTGAAACAAAAAAAAATCACGATTCCCGACTCCTCTGCGCATGCGTGGACACATTGGGGAAGGAACTCAGACTGCCTTTATCAGCAGTCCGGATGCAGACAAAGAGGTACCCAGCAATCTGTGCTGTGAGATACCCAGGAATCTGTGTGGTGACGACTGCACAGAACAGAGGAGCTCCGGACTGCTTCCCCTGCAGGCAGAACCAATGAGGGGTGAGCTGAGAGCACTCGTGGGGATTTCGCTGCAAGGGCTTCATGAGTGGATTATACAAAGGCTTCGGGTAGGTGTAGAAATGGTCACTGGCTGGATGGGCTTCGTACATATGGATTATGTTCTTGAAACAGGTAGGTGAAGGCTTCATGATATGGACAAAGGGTGTGTGTGTGTGCACGCGCACGTGTGTGTGTGTGTGTGTGTGTGTGTGTGTGTGTGTGTGTGTGTGTGTGTGTGTACGCACGCAAGCGTGTGTGTGTGTACTGTATTTACTGAATGGGATGAGGTGTGATGACAGAGAAAAATTAAAAATCTGAAACTGTAACCTCCCAATGTTCTTACTTAAAGTATCAGCAAAGCTTAGCTCACGCTCAAGCTGAAAGTGTGTTGATTGAATCCACCTGAAGTTACCTGAATACAAACTCTTCCCTCAAACCAGCATTCTGAAATGAATAAATGACCATCAATAGAAAGAGACAGGTAATATCTACTTACTACTCATGGCATACGGAAAGATAAATGCATGAGTTTGAAAATTTAACTCTCTTTCTTAATGCACACTGTCTGCTATGGACAAAACTGACTTATCCTTCTAATAGACTGTGAACACTATGCTTATAGTGTAGAAGCATTAGTGTGAGACAGTGAATTGTAAAGCCACTCAGCAGCTGCCGGAAGCCATACTAGGTGAAGACTTCCTCCACGAGTGAGCTGCACTGTTTTACAAGTTTGTCACGGTGCGCTATAAGTGCAAACACAGAACCCCGTGGAGGTTAACAGCAGTTGTTAACTCCCTTTGATCTTCTAAATGACCACCCAAGCTTTACTCCCAGGGTCACTTAAAATGAAGAATTAAAAAGCTGAAAGGGTAACACTCTCATTATCCGGCAGCAATAAACCCCCTCACATCGATCTAGCAATCTCATTTCTATCTCTTTCTACCTACTAATTTTCAAGGGTCCTAAATGGTTCAGAATCTTAAAATCAACATCTTACAAGGTTTTGCAAACTGTCAAGAGTTTTAGTTCATTTCTTTGTTAAGTTCAGACAGAATGACAGGACAGCTGAAACGGGATTAAGTGAACAGGACAAACTGATTTTCAGTTATCCAGCAAAATATTTTTTCTGTATCACTGAAACCCTGCAAGGCTACATTGGATCAAATTTGTGTCTGGTACCTTCTCCTAAATAAAGCAGTCCCAGTACTGGAGCAAATTAAATCAATTTTCAAGTGTCATTTCTGAGTTTGGATTCAATGAGTACCTTTCCACAGAAATGAAAAAAAAAATCACTCTTGTACAAACTGCGTACTGGTTTAAAGTTATTATATTTTTAATAATGTACATACCTTAGAACACTGCTTGTGATTCTGACACCATGTAAGGGATCCATTATTCTGAAAAAGTTAAAAAACTAGTGGTTAATTATATGCTATATTGATGTATGCATCTTTATTTACAGCTAAGTGCATGCTAGTAAACTGAGGAAATATGTACAATAAGTTTTCCCTAAAGCCATGCTTCTAAACACATCTTAATCTCACGCACATTAAAATGCGTACATAATATCTTCCATGCTCTTGTGAACACTACACATTTTAATGATAATTATGTACATCACAAGTAGGGTGATAAAACATTGAGGTATAGAGGCTGAGGCAGTTATATATTATTTAACATCCAGTTTAATTTCTTGTGTTTCTTAGGTTCAGTAGCTTAGACATGGCATACACTTGCTTATACATATGCATACTTAACTTTTTCTAGAACAGCTCTTATCTGAAAGCTCATTTTCAGAATATGCTTTATCATTGTGTTTAAGACAGGAAAACAGTTTCACAAAATATATATTTATATCTACAAAATACCTATCTGGTACATACTAAAGTTTAAACATCAGAAACATGGCACATTCTATACACTGAAAATGCTTCATACATCATTAGTAATTCCTCAGTATTATTTTTATTCATGTATTTCCTTTTATTTTTCTGCATTCTGAATATTTAAATTGTCTAACCTGAGCTTAGCTACAGGATTTGTTCCTGAAGTGTGGCTAACTGCAATGTGATGCTTCTACACAAAGCAGTCTACCAATGCCCTGGGAATCTACAGATTCACTAGCCTGACTGGTCTGATTTGCAAAGTCATGTGATGAATTATATCTGACCTCATAAACTATATCAAACACCTTCCGAGCAAGACCCACATCAAAGATATAAATTACCTCATTTTTGGAGTATTAAACTACTTCATACTGACTGGAAAGGAGAAAGGGAAGAAGTCAGCATAGTATTTTAGAAAAATCTTGCTCTTGGCCATGATGTTACATTCCTCCATCCAGATTAGTTTTGGAATTTTTATGGAGCCATTCTGAGTTCCTTTATATAAACTGTCTTTGGAGTTCTGACTTTTTTCAGTCATCTCTAAGGCACAGGTGGGACTCAACTTCCATGGCAACAGATAGATGAAATAAAAATGTGGCCACGGTGGTGCAGCAGTTACTGTTGTCACCTCACAGCAAGAGGTTCACTGGTTTGATTCTTGGCTGGGGTGCCTTCTGTGTAGAGTCTGCATGTCCTCCCAGTGGTCATGTGGGTTTCCTCCAGGTGCTCTGGTTTCCTCTCACATTCCAAAGATATGCTGTAGGTGGATTGGACACTCTAAATTGTGTGTGTAATGCCCCAGTTGCTATATACTAGTGGCTACAGCAAACAAATGGTGGTGGGTAGAGATACTCAGGCTTGTACCTTGGATGCAGGTGGCAAGGACCTGAATTCCCTATCTACCACCATTTCTAGAAAAATTTGCAGATGTTTGCCTCATATTTGTTCTGCTCCTCATAAAATCTGTGGTTTCTGTATCTACATTTTTCCTTGCAAAGTCTGTAGTGCAGTGGTGCACTGGTAGCATTGCTGCCTGACAGCTACAGGTTCTCTGGTTTGATTTTTAGCTAGGGTGCCTCCTGTGTGGAGTCTGCATGTCCTCCCATCTTACAAAGGTGTGTCTGGAGTTTCCCCCTGCTCTGCTGAAAATTGTCTTTTGTTCTAAGTCAGACTAGTTTCCTGGTTAGATGTTTAAAAATAACAGGCATTTGAATTTCAGACTTCATATTCTTCAGAAAGTATATGGTAATACAGAACTGTCTATTCTAGCAGATGTCTAAGTTTATAACATGGATATTTGAAATTTGTCCCTATTTTGGGACTGTATTCCCCCATTATTTGCTTTGTCCAGGTATTTTGTGCTAAGGTTGAGAGCTATCTATGGTGAGAACTGAATTCATTGAATGTTTGGGGGCTGTATTCCCCCCATTACTGTCTTTGTCAACATGTTTTTTGCTAAGAGGTTGAGAGCTATGGTGAGAACTGAATTCACTGAATATGTTTGGGGGCTGTATTCCCCCATTATTGGCTTTGTTCAGATGTTTTGTGCCAAGAGGTTGACAGCTATGGTGAGAACTGAATTCACTAAATGGTAGCCATTTAAGTTTGTCTTCCTCTCTTTCACAAAACAGCTGATTTGGCATAGTGGTATATTTCTCTGACTGTTTTGCACAGGGTCCCCTGGGTTAAAGATGTGTCAGTGAAATGTATGGTGGTAACGTAGCATTTTATTCTAGCAACTTTCCAACACTGTACAAGCAATGTTTAAAATGTGTCCCTGGTTTTTGGGTTTTTGCCCCCCCCCCCCAATAAATTTTGGCTTTTTCCAGATTTCTTGTGCTGCAAAGTTCAGAGATACAACTGTGTGTTGAGTAGATTTTACAAGGAGCTGAGAGCTGCAGGGGAACAAAACTTTAGTGCTGCTTATTCGCAGTCTGCTTGTGTTGTTAATAGCACAACAGGTAGTGTACTTGCTTTTGATGCAGAAGGCTGTGGGTTCTACTCCCACAATAGATGGATACATTGCTGATACTGTACTGTGTTGTAAAGTGGGTGGATGCTGCAGTCCTTTTTGGCAAAGATACCTAGAGTAGTAACTATGAACCTGTTATCAGTTTGCCATACAGTCCCTATTGCGATATTACTAGCTTATCATTTTTTTTAATGCATGCAACATAGGCAATTTATTCCTCAAGGGCAACTGGCACTTTATTTGTAGATGAATAAACAATGACATATAAAGTTGTTTGCTAGCAGCAACCTCTTCATTTTTACAGATTTCTTTAATGTGGAATTATTTAGATGACTTTTACACTTGAGATTGTGCATATTTACTGATACTGGTGGACTGTAGAAGGTTGAGTAGACTTTTATGCTGGAAATGTTCTGATTTGGGTAGTTTTATCATTGGTGCAAGCATTTTATTTCATTGTTTACTTGAAAAATGTCCAAAACAATAAATTTAAAATGCCCTCTAACAAAGGTACGGGAAGGTGTATCAAAAAGCATGTGTATGTTTCGTGTTCAAGGGGCCTATGATTTGAAAACAGCCCAAAAGGAGCCTATGATTTGAAAACAGCCCAAAGGTAATCTTTATCTGCCACTGCTGTTTCAATGCATGTGAGTTTCAAGGGTAGAGAAGTTTTAATGCTAAGTCTGTTTTCATTGTGAGACTGCATTGCTTTGTTTAGCAGATATCTATTGGGGTTTGTGCTGTAAAAATGCAAAATAAAACTTTCAAATGAAATCCAAATCATCGCAGAAGTAAAGCAGTATGCACATTACAGTGTTTATGGTAAATGGGGCAAAATAACCAAGGAATGGGACACTGGAATGGTTGCAGGGGGGAGGCTCCAATCGACTATGATTTTGAGAGGGGAAGGGCAGCAAACTCAGACAGCCCTGGTTGAAGTATACCTCTCAGCTGTCCATATTTTTGCAGAATGAATAGATATTTGCTTCTTATTTTTGGTTTGTTCCTCATAAAATGTGTGGTTTTCTGGCAAATCATTTAGGAATGAAGTCACTAAATGACAGACAGTGAGTTTTACATCATAACCTTCAGAAAAATGCATGCTAAAGCAAGACCTGTTCTATCAACTGTCTTAAGTTTATACAAGAGCAATTTTTAGTAGTGTTTGTATGTTCCCCCAATATATTTAGCCTTGTCCAGATTTCCTGCATTAACAGGTTGATTGGTACGTGCAAATAAAATTGCTTTATAGAATTAGGCATATCCAAACCTCTCAACTGTTCCTGATTTTGGCTCAAAATGTTGCCCTTCCCCTAATAATCCCTGTGCAAAATGGCAATTTTGGAAGAAAACATGGAGGGTTTACAATTAATAAATAGCTGTAATAATCAGTTATAGATTACTTTTATTTCAGAAATCCATGTAGATTCTTTTATTTTGTCAGCTGCTCAAGTTAGCAGTACTAATATTAAAGTGTCCCTTCTTTGACAGGTTCCCAGCTGTATTGTGTGGCTATTTTATATTTTTGCATCACATTTTTGGTCCATTTTTCATAAAATTGTGTTTTTTTGGCAAATTAGTGGCAAATCATTAAAGACTGAAGTTAGAAAATAATGACAGACATTTGAGTTTCAGATTTCGTACCTTTCAGAAAATTCATACTAATGCAAGACCTACTGTTCTATTATCTTTCTAAGTTTATAAGAGCAATATTTAAAAATTGTCCTTATTTTTGGGCCTTTGTCCCACTTCTATGTATGGCTTTGTCCAGATTTCTTGCCCTGAGGTTGAGAGGTATGACAAATGTGTCAGGGCCATCGCAGTCAGCCAGAGACATTTCAAATTGTGACAAACTTGTTGCACCCCACTCCCCCATGTAGTGGCTCTGGATGTGTCCAAGCAAGGCAAGGAGCAGTTATGCAGTGTAAATGTGCAGACTACCCCCCCCCCCCCATCCAAGGTAAACACAAGTACTACAGTGGCTTTTCATCTGTCATTGATTTTGCAGAATGTTCTGGTTTCTGTCATATTTTTATACTGTTGATATATGCTTATTATTATTCAGAAAGTGCCTTTTGCTCTGTGTTTAAGTAGCAGTGCTTTAATGACCATCAGGTAAGCTTGTCTGATATTGTAAAATGCAAGTAAGTTTTAATAAGCAGTATTGCCAACATTGAAAGCCTTTCTGTTGCCATGCAGAGAATACTTACATAACTAGATAATGTATAAGCCTTGGGTATTGGAATGCATATGACAGTATTTGTAATAAAGGCCAGGATTAGATTATGTTAAGCTCATTACAGGCTTTACCTGCAAACTAAACAGAATGCCAATCTATCATGTGTGGTCCATATCCTGTGCAGTAGTCCTTTAAGCAATATATGTTGAGCGTGTTTCTTGTTTGCTTTTCATTTTTTACTTTGATCATGTTTTCCCCATGAAACAAGTAGATAGTTGTCAGGCAGCAGGTCTTTTTTGGATAAGAAACATTTTTACAAGTGGGGGTATCACAGAGATTGCTACTTTCAGCATGTTACTTGGTACTTTAATAAAGCTGAATATAAATTATAATTAGAACTGGAGTGCAAGGAGAAGTGATTTAAGTGCTGCTTGTTTTTCTTATACTTGATTTTGACTGGCATTCCAGTAATGTATTTAAAAAGTAATTTATTTTTTCATGCCTCACATCCTTTTTGTTTCCATCTAGATATTAAGTAAGCTGTTATGCAGTCAATGGATTGAAATATTTTTTTTCTTCTTCACTACATTTTGTCTTGATTGGACTCCCATAATGATGGTTTGGCACCCAGGGCAGTGTATTTAATTAAAGTTTTTGTGGTTTTGAGCATAGCTCCTCCCCTTTCTAGTTGGCCACACCCATTCCCATTGACCCCACCCATTCAGCTGTCTCCTGCAGCCCCCCTTTGATTTGAAGTCACCAGCCGCCACTGGCCCTACTTGAAATGCTACACCTAAAGAAATTCCAATCCCCCCACGCCACACGATCCAGAGATCACAACCTCATTACTACAATCAATAGAACATGCTAGAGGGACAGGTTCATCACCCCGAGACTGCTCATACTCTGTAATAAGCTTCCAATTCATGACAAGCAGAACATCTCACTGGCCCTCTTCAACAGAAATCTAAATGAATGGATAGGTAACAAAATGTTCACCCCAGGGATCACCCCAATGGCCCTACTGGATAGACGCACTGTGAACTAACATTGGGTGACACAACACCAGGGCAATTTTTGGGGGCTAGGCTTGTAAAGGGTCCAGGGCCATTAGCCTATTACATACCTATGAACATATGAACCTATGAATGTAACAGAATACAAGGCATTGCTAGGATATGGTTAGAATTGGCATTTATATTTTTTATTCAGATACAAAAAACTGTAACTAGAAAATTATCACTTCTTTCCCCCTGCTACAGAACAGTTAACATACAAACAGAAGAAATCAGAAAAATACTTGCCTTAAGTATTATAGTCCTATCACTGGAATAAGTCCTGCAAACAACATCATAATCCTCAAAGAATAAAATAGGGAATCCTCATAAAAAGCCTTAAAAAATATCTGCGATTTTATCATAGTGGACTCAAGAGACAACATCACTGTATCGCATTGGTCAGTCATGTTAACTACATGGTAGAACTGGTAAGAAGGAGGTAGGGGCACAAGCTGTGCCATGTGAACATGATGAAACCTTACCATGATAGAGAGGCCCTGGTGCTAAGTATTTGCAGTAGGAGGCAGGATGTGTCTGAGGGAGATCTATGCCTACCAGGAGCTAGCCAGCAAAATCCCAAATTACTATGGTGGAGCCTAGGATTGCAGGCATAGGATTGGACAGTGCAGCACTGTACTGAGGTCAGCAATGCCAAGGCAGTTGGAATCTCAAGACAAGGAATGGGGTAATGTATTTCCAGATAGACTCATGCCTCTCAAGCAATGTTTCTAAAGGGTCACTTGAAAAACTAGCTTGAGTCTTCGGGGAGGAGTGTTACGAAAGTAGATACTGCCAGCCCAGCTCTCTGGAATTTTGTAAATAATTATATGTCATTTGTGAATATCAACATGATGTACACACGATGCTTGTGTTACAAATGTATTAGAACTGTATGCCATGTGTATATCAAACTGCTTGAAGGTATTTGCCAAGTGCTTGAAATGTAACCACAGCATGCCCTACTGTTATAGAACAGAAATGTCCCTGCACTATTGTAACTGATTAAATGTACATATTTTAACAATGGAAACAGGAATACAGGTGGTTAACTTCAGAAAAATAGCTGAAATTAAATTACTTTATGTCAAGGCCATAAAAAGATGTTAGCTTTCAGTTTCAGTGAAGCCAGAGACACAATGTCTAAAACTAGGAAGTTTTCTGTATTGTGTTTAAATGTGGAGGAATCTAAATTGTTTTATGACTTCCACCATTTGCCAAGATCTGAGAAAAAGCCCATCTCTATGCATTTTCACAGGTGGATGTTAAATACTGCTGGCTTTCAGCAGTGGGAGTTACCTGGGATAGAGTCAGATGATAAGAAATCATGTCATTCTGCAAGCTATCCCAGCAGTAATATTTGAGATATTAATTTAAGAACTCTCTGAGAGAGAGAGAGAGAGAGAGCATTCTGTATTCTGTCTTTGATCTGACATCAGCTAGGGGATATATTCACCACATCTGCCTTGCTGCTCTAATTAAGTAAGTGTACTAGGGTAGAGTAATTCTCTTTGATACAGTCAGGAATATAGCAAAGCTTACCTTAGATGTTTTTCTTTATTTATTTGAGACTGTCCTGCAATATTGTTTTAAATATTCCTGTGATTTTGAACTCTGATGTAACTGTAAATATATATTGATTATTTTTTTGTTCTTTTATTATTTATTATTAAATATATTTAAATATTTCATTGTGGCTGATCTGTCTAGACATATTTCAGTTCTGAGAGCACTTGAGTATTTATTTGGAGACACTGTGTAGACCATTCCTAATAGTCTTGCTCTTTGTCAAACTACCATTTGTTTTGATAGTAGCATTACACAGTAAGTTTGGACACCCTTTGTTAAGGGCCTTAAAGTAGCTGATAAAGAGTTAGCTGGTGGCAGCAATGGCTACCTTATAGTCTGGGCAGAAGGGGGCATAGTCAGTAAACCTGTGCTAGCCAGTGTGTGTGTGTGTGTGTGTGTGTGTGTGTGTGTGTGTGTGTGTGTGTGTGTGTGTGTGTGTGTGTGTGTGTGTGTGTGTGTGTGTGTGTGTGTGTGTGTGTGTGCATGTGTGTGTGTGTGTGTGTGTGTGTGTGTGTGTGTGTGTGTGTGTGTGTGTGTGTGTGTGTGTGTGTAAAACAAATCTCCAAGAGTGTGTGTCAGCTACTAGGGCAGAGACATGAAGCACTGGTTGGACCAAGAGGGTGCTGGAGGTCTTGGCTGAGATCACAACTCTATAGCTGTGCCAGTGGGGAGTCTTACTGGGGATCTGGAGAAAGAGGGAGATACCAGACCCAGACTGACTGCTGTCTCTGTGTGCTCTTAAGGGAAATTACACTTGATGCAGAGAGTTGCATCTGGAAATATTGTGTGTGCACCTGTCATCCTCCCAGTGTACATCCCAGCTGGTGCTAGAGGTGAGGATTGAGGTTCCTTGATTACTGGGCCAGTATTGGGGCATCACACAGCCTGCGACCTGTATAAATATATTTATGTTCTTTAACTACATGCATATCTATTTATTCTGATCTCTTTCTATGTTTGTTTGTATATTATGTCTTATACTATGACTATATTTCTAGTTTTTATATTTTAGCTATAATCCTAGTATAGAGTATCATATACTAGAACATTTATATTTACCTTTATATAGTTGATACTCTTTAATGGGTCTATATTAGATGAAGGAATGATCAAAATGTTGAGTACTACATGCTCAACACACTTTGATAGAACGTTCATCTAATCGAACCCTTAAAATGCCAAAAAACAAGAGTTTCGAAAAGTTTTGTTTGTCCCACACCTTCCCTACACTAACATACAACACACACACACACACACACACACACACACACACACACACACACACACACATACACACACACACACACACATACAAATAATACATATAAACCCTACATGCTCACATTATTCAACTCTAAAACCTAAACACACTCTTCTGCTTTTAAAAGAAATTGGGTGGCTTCGCCCCCCACAATTCCCTCAGAGCCTTTTTCTACATCTCTCTACTTTTACTCTGATAGTAAATCTATCACAGGAATCATAAACTTAGGAATATCTTCTAAAATGTAATATTATATTGTAGAGAATTAATGTATCCTATCTGTTAGGTAATATGTATGTCAAAGTCCCTTCTATGAAAATTGTATGTCAAAAGTCTTTCCTTAAAACTATGTTTTGTAAAAAATTGTTCTCTTGGAGCTTTTCTCCCCGGGCCTGCACTGAAAATGGACTTGTAATCCACTTGGACTCTCCCGGTCAGCAAATGTAAAATAAAATAAATAAATAAAATAAAAGGATGAGATTCATTTTTTAGTCTGTCCTTAAGTCAAATTTGTATGCAGGTCAAAACACGTACATATGGTTCTTATTAAATGTCACTTAGTCAAATGTTTGCCTCAGTCTAGTATTTATTTTACTTTTCTTTGCATATAAAACACTTCAGAAACACTTCCAAATAAAAAAGAAAATCTTAAATATAATACTGTATACTCTAGCTATGTTTCCTTACTTCCTATGAACATAGCTGGTTTAAGGCATCTTGTTTTTAAATGCAGTGTTTATGTGGACTTTTTCACACACACACGCACACACACACACACAAACCATAACTCTCAACTGTACCGATTTTCATAGAATGTCCAGATTTTTGCCTTAAATATTTGGTCCATTTTTCATAAAATTGTGGTTGTCTAGCAAAGGTAGTGGCAAAGCATTAAAGGCTGAAGTTAGAAAACAATGACAGACATTTGAGTTTCAGAAATCTTGCCCTTCGGAATATTAATGTTAATGCTAAACCTGCAATTCTATCAACTTTCTAAGTTTGTAAGAGCAATATTTATTAAAATTGGCCCTATTTTTGAGAATTTGTCCCACTTCTATTTATGGCTTTGTCGAGATTTCTTGCTGTAAGAGGTTTAGAGGTATGACACACACACACACACACACACACACACACACACACACACACACACACACACACACACACACACACACACACACACACACACACACACACACACACACACACACACACACGCACACACACAGCACACAAATCATTTAAAATATGCTCCTATTGTGAGCCCTTGCCACCTGTTAATTTTAGGCTTATCTAGATACCTTGAGCTAGGAGGAGAGGTAAACAAATACATACTTCTCAACTGTACATATTTTTGCTTCATACTTTTGGTCTGTTTCTCATAAAAGTGTGGTTTCCTGGCAAATAATTGAGGGTTGTAGTCAAAAAATAATGGCAGTCATTTGAGTTTCAGTCTTAATACAGGGCAGAAAATTCATGCTAATGCAAAAAACTGTTGTTCTAGCTAGAGAAATAGTTAAAAATTGTCCCTATTTTTGTGCCTTTATCCCCCCATTATTTATAGCTTTATCAGATTCCATGCCATAAGAGGTTAAGAGGTATGGGTGGAATATCAAGTATTCTGACACACACACACACACACACACACACACACACACACGCACACGGTATTGACAATGTAAGTTTTTTTCTTTTAAGACATAGCAAATTTTCTAATTCTAAGATAGCGCTCATTAGCACTTTACTAGAAATAATACTTGAGAACAAGGATGTTATCTTTGACACAGATTTCTATCTACAAAAGGTAAGTGTAGTCATGGGTGCATCTTGTGCTAATAGTTATGCAAATGTTGCCCTAGCCCATTGGAGCTTGAACAAATTCTGAATACAAATCCTTTTACTCAAAATATTATTTATTACAGGCATTTTGTGGGTGATATATTCTTAAATTGGAATGACACTACACAGAAACCTATTGAATTTGTTGAAATTATGCATAGCACCACCACATTTTTGAAATTTAGTTACAAGTTCTCAGATAAGACTGTTGATTTTTTAGATATTACACTTAATAGGCATGTGTTAGAAGGTTTGAACATGTCTGTGTTTAAAAAAACTTGCAATACGAATACCTTATTGCATAGGGAAAGCATGCACTCAACGTATATACCTAGAAATGTGCTCAAGAATCAATTTCTAGGAGTAATGAGACTTCATAATGAGGATAATTAGTTTGAGGAGGGTTTTCTGAAAATGAAAATAGAATTTGACATCTTGTTCCATCTCCCTTTATTTAAATATTGTACCGGTTATTACCGGTATTTGGATGAATTGTTATTCATGTGGCATGGTAACCAGGAACAATTTACAGAATTTGTTTGTCAAATGGAGACTAGTACCAATTTGTTTAAAGTTTATCCACCGCATTGGTTTGAGAGAGATTAGTTATTTGGACATTAAAATTCAATAGTGACCGGAAGTGTGTTTGGTTTATAAAAACGACCTTCTGGAACGCTCTTCTTTTTTTCTCCAGTTGTCATCCTTATCACCAGAAAAAGGGTGTTGTGAGGAGCCAGATTATTAGAGTGTCAAGGCTAACCTCCAATGACACAGTCTGCCAGCACGAATTTTCACTGCTAAAAAGCATGTTTCTCAACAGTGGATATCCTGATTCCATGCTTAATTCTATTACTTTTGAGATCTGGGTAGAGCGACAGGGGGGATATGGTCCAATTATTAAATATGGATTGGTAAAGAACAGTGGATCCAACCATCTTGGCCAGGATGAGGCTGTTACTCAGAATAATATGGTATTGCATTATTCCTTAGATGTGAAGGACATTGAGAACATTATTCTCAAAAATTGGTTGATGTTTTAGTGTGATGGCAGTACTAAATTGTTAACTAGTACACAGAGACCTTTCTTCACATATAAAGAAGGTGTAACATTAAGGACCTTTTAGAAAGACCACTCATGAGCATTAGCTCAATGTTTCCCATGACTCACAGATGTGGCAGGTGCCACCAGTGTGGTTATATTGAGAGTAACCACACCAGTGGGGGGGGGATTATATGACAAAATAAAAGGAGACGTAAAGGGTGGTAAATTTAATTGTTGGCCTGAGAGGGTGGTTAACTTGCTTTCTGCACTCAATGTCATGCCTTTATATAGGGAAGACAAACAATGCTTTAAATCGTAGGATTTATTAACATTTGTATACTTTGCAATATTCTGATAAAACAAGTGCCCTCACTAGGCATCCTTTGGTTTGTGAGGGCTTTGTTAAGTTTATGTTTTTGGTTCTCGAACAGGCTGCAGTGACTGCATACTCCAGTGATAGGAAGAACACTTTGCTGCACTTGGAGGTGCTTTGACAGTTAAGGCTTGATGTCACCTCTCTACCTGGGATCAATGATAATATATCTATCTATCTATCTATATATATATATATATATATATATATATATATATATATATATATGTATATACATAAAATATATATTTTTAGTGAATTGAAAAGAAGAGCAAATAAGCTTTAAAAGCTTGTACAATTTCAGTTTTTATTTTATATATACATATACATATATATATATATATATATATATATATATATGTGTGTGTGTGTGTGTGTGTTTATATATATATATATATATATATATATATATATATATATATATATATATATAGGTATACACACACATACACACACACACACACACACACACACACACACACACACACACACACACACACACACACACATATATATATATAGGTTCATAGGTTCATACTAGGCTATCTGCCCTAGGGCATTTATAAGCCTAGCCCATTGTTTTGTGGCTTACGCCACCCCTTTAGTATGGGGAACTATACCCATTATTTTGCTGTGCCTCTGTCGAGCAGTGACACTGAGGTAATTCCTGGGGTATATCTGCGATCTCCCATCCATTGGTCAAGATTTCTCTTGAACAAGGCCAGCAGGTGCTCTGCCTCACATGTACGGGATTTTGTTCCACAGCATAGGAGTCTTTGGGTGATGAATCTATCCCTCCAGCACGCCCTATTAATAGCCGTGTCGAGGTTTAAGTCTCCGCCCTTGTGGCTCTGATGGATCTAGATTTTTGAGGTGAAGCATATTCATCAAATCTGGGTTTGACATGGCCTTGTATGTTAGGCAAAGGTCACCTCTGAGCAGCGACTGAATAGAGCTGGAGTTCTTTCAGTCGGGCAGCATAGGACAGATTTTTGAGACCCTTTATCCTTTTGGTGAGGAACTTTGTGGCCTCTCCAGCTGCTGCAAGTGTCGGGTCAGATACATTCCGAATGGGGCATTGTACTCAATCATTGGTCTGATGAGTGATGAGTAAAGGGAGACTATGACCTCCCTTGATCTAGATGAGAATCCCTTCATGATAAGGTGGGCAATGTAGAAGGACTTCCTAACTACTTTAGCTACATGGGTGTCGAATGACAGACTACTATCAACCTGGGTCCCCAGGTCCCTGATAACTTCTTCTGTGCTCAGTGGATTGCCACCTATTTGGTAGCTAGGGGTAACCTTGTTTTTCCCGAAGGGTATGACTATGCATTTTTGGCATTTAAATTTAGGCCGTGGCTCTGGCACCAGTTATCCGTTTCTGTGAGACCCTTCTGAAGGATATCTGTGTCAGATGTGTTTTCTACTATGGCCCAGTTTGCAGTCATCTGCAAACTTTGTCAGCCATAACCCTCCTGTGTTTGCTTGTACTTGGAAAAGTAGATGCCAAACAAGAGTGGGCCCAGGACTGAGCCCTGTGGGACACCACTTGTGACAGGCTTTGAGTCTGACATGGCGCCAGCAACTCTGACCCTGTGGGTTCTGTCACTCAGCCAGTTTGCAACCCATCTTGTGATGTATGGGTTAACATTTAAGCTGATGAGTTTTTCAATGATACCTGAGTGGGGTATTGTATCGAAGGCCTTAGCCAGATCGAGGTAGGCTGTATGGACTGCCTTTCCCTCATCAATGGCTTTGGTGACTGTTTCAAAAAAGTCAACCAAGTTTAAAAGGCATGATCTGCCTTTGACAAAGCCAAACTGGGTTGGATCCAAAGTCTGCAAATTCTCTATGTCTTTATTTATGAGGTCCATTATGATCCTCTGCATGGCTTTGCAGATAAGGCTTGTCAAGCTAATGGGCCGGTAATTTCCAGGGTCTGTGGAGGCACCGCCTTTGTGAAGTGGGACCACAGTTGCAGTCGCCACTCCTGGAGCGTATCCAGAGGTAAGACTTTGATTAAACAGCTGTCCTAGCTGTGGGTTTAATTCCTCATTGAGTTCGTGGAGCACACAGCCGGGGACTCCATCGGGTCCCATGGATGCTGTGTTTTTTGCTTTGGAGAGAGCAGTTCTCACTTGGGCGCTGGAGATGTTTGGGGCTGCACTCATTTGGTATAGATATCTCTCCTTTTGGGGGAGGGGAGAAGTTTGCACTGAACCTGTCAGCCAGTATGTTGGCAATGTCTGTAGGATCAGTAATCTTCACATCATTTTGAACTAGTTCTGAGCATATCTGGGAGTTTCCTCCTAGATTTCTAACATAGCTAAAGAAGGCCTTATGATTGTCTTTTGAGTCTTTAGCTATTTTTCTCTCGAAATTTGCTTTGGATGATTTTATGAGAGCTCTTAGTGTTTTACTTATAGTGATCAAGGGTGTCTTACCTTTTAAGGATTTTGCTCTATCTTGTAGTAGCTTCCTCCTTTTGTTGTAGAGTTTGTTTATGGCTGGGGTCCACCAGACTGGACGCTTGCCTTTGGTACAAAGAGTCTTTGTTTTGCTTGGGATTGCCTTATCCATGCAGTCCTGCAGGTGCTGGTAGAAGGCGTTTGTAAGTGATTCAGCGGCTTGAGTATTGTTTTCCGGCTCGGGGGCCTGAAAGGAGACCACACTAGTCTTTAGAAGTGTGAAGTCGGCTTTTGAGAAGTTCTTTACTGTGGTCTTTTATATTTCAGGTGGGGGTGGGATGAGGACCTCCAGCGAGATTAGTTTGTGATCTGATCTCACCAGTGAGGGTATACTTCGTGTTGAACATTGTGCTCCCATGTTCGTGATGATGAGATCAAGTATGTTATCTCCTCTTGTGGGGATGGTGACTAGTTGTTCCATGGCATTTGAGTTTATGAATTCCAGGAACTTTTGGGCTAGGGTGTTTGGGCTTGAGTAGTGTTCCCAGTCTATATTAGGGTAATTGAAGTCACCTAGTATGATGGTGTTTGGTGATACATTTATCCCTCTAGTGTTTTCAGGAAGGCCATGTGAGTTTCCTGAGTTTGTGAGGGTGGCCTGTAACATGCTACAGTTTGCAGAGCAGTCTTGCCTATGGTTAATTGCACCTGGATGGTCTCCGATGCATCGTGCGTTGCCACCAGTCTTGAGGTGTGGGTGTCCTTGATGAATATGGATACCCCTCCTTTCTTGGTATTGTCCGGATTTTGGGGCGGGCATGATATGAGGTAAAACCTGATAACGCTGGGGTGCTCTCAGGAGCCTTGAACCAGGTTTCTGTCACAGCACAGACATCGATGTTCTCCATACTGAGAAGGGCCTCGAGTGCGTGCATTTTGAGATTTAGACTTCTGGCATTGAGCAGCATTACCCTTAGTTTTTTCCTTTTTGTGTTCTAGGGTGGTAGGTTTAGAATTTGAGCCTTGCCTAAAAGGCACTATGGGGTTGGCAAGAGCCTTTGCCAATATCCGGAATCCCAGGGGTGACAGGTGCAAGCCGTCCCTTAAGACAGCGTGGCTTGTCCAGCATGTCATCCCAGGCAGACAGATACTGGATCCCCTTTGAATGACACCAGTGTTTAAGCCAATTGTTAAAGCTGATCATCTTATCTCTGTATTGTGGCATCATTCTTGGTGAAGGTAGGATACTGCTCAAGGTCAGGGTCATACCTGCCTGGGCTACATAATCAGAGAGCTCCTCAATGTCTCTTTTCATGTAGTCCAAGGAGGTGCGTCTCAGGTCGTTTACACCAGCGTGGACAATGACTGAGTCATATTTGTACCTGCTGTTGAGAGACCTGAGTGCTTGCGTTATGTGGCGGATTCTAGCCCGACAGGCAGCTTACTGTGACCTTCTCCTTACTCAGTCTGGTGGCGGGACATCAGTGTGTCTGACTATGGAGTCACCAATGACTAGTGTGTCTGGCATTGTGTTTGGCCTTAAGGGCTGTGACTGTTTGACACTCTGACTGTGAGGTCTATGTGTTGCGGGTGTTGTGTTCTGAGGTGGTGGTTGTTTGGGTGTCTGCTTTGGTGGCCTCTGCTGTTTTGGTAGATTTTGATCAGAGCCTCGAGTATGTCTTTGTGTGTTTATGTGTATGATTTGAGGTTGTAATGGTACTATGTGAGACTGGGTCTATAGTGTGTGTGGTAACCTTCTCCTCCTGACTGGTCTTGCCAGTCCTATGTTGAGAGAGCTCAGCCTCCAGTTTGGCCGTATAGTTGCATCTCTCATGTATTTGTGTTTTGTGGGAGGAGGAAAGGGTTGTCTGTGTACATGAGGCAATTGAAACATTGCCTCAATATTCCCAGGTTCACCAGCTGAGCAGGAGAGGACACTAGCAACTGATCCTCGACATGCTAGAAGGGTAGGCGAAAAACTTTAAAAAGATTCCGGGGGCGTGGGTGACCGAGAAATGGGGGTTGCCTTTTGGGGTACTATCTATGACAAGAGTGCCGTATCAAGGTAATAAGTACTGTAGGAGCAAGTGCTAGGTTTAATAGATAGAGAATAGTCTACTTGGAGTCAAGTAGAGTTGATCTTTTAGTTATAGGATACGCTGATTTGATCAGTAGTATAGTTTGAGGAAGGTAGTTTTAAGGGTAAATTTGAAGAGTGGACTTTAGGTAGCCGAATAGTTTAAACCTGCTTAACCGCACTGCCCTAGTGTGCAACAGTGGCAGCTCGGCTAAATCGCTCTAAATCAGCTAACGTGCGTTTAGCGTTTTATACCAGGGGCTGTAAAAGCTAGAAACTGGCCCAAAGCGACCAATAAACTACTAGTTACTGGCTGAAACCTCACAAAACTGGACAAAGGCAGCTCAATGCTTCCCACTCCCACTGGTAAGCAAGGTAGCTTCCCTTCCCCAAATAAGGCAAGGAAACAGTACACAGGAACTACAACCAAAGCCCAGGAATCAGCAACTCTGAAACTGGACTAAACTAGTAAAGCAGGAAAGCAAGGTAGCTTCCTTCCCCAAATAAGGCAAGGAAACAGTACACAGGAACTACAACCAAAGCCCAGGAATCAGCAACTCTGAAACTGGACTAAACTAGTAAAGCAGGAAAAACAAGAGATATTTTTTCTTTTTTTTTTTTCACAGAACAGGCAGAAACAGGTACAGCAAACACTTATAAATGCTATGAATCAGCTACTACAGCTTACACAGAAGAATTTGCTACAAATACAGTCAAATAGTAACAAACAAGGATTCCAAGTGCAATATTAAGTTAAATGCAGTAAAACAGCTTCAATGTAACAGAAAGGCAGGAAATACAGTTGCTAGGTATTCAGATGTGGAAAGCAACAAAAATATACTTAGTATCAAGAAAAGTCGCTTATTCAGCTCTCTGCAGCCTGGATTACTCTGCTGGCCCACGTGGAGTCTGTGCTGAGTAGGTACAAGCTGAAAGTTTTATACCAGGGGCTGGAAAAAGCTAGAAACTGGCCCAAAACGACCAATAAACTACTAGTTACTGGCTGAAACCTCACACAACTGGACAAAAGGCAGCTCAATGCTTCCCACTCCCACTGGTAAGCAAGGTAGCTTCCCTTCCCCAAATAAGGCAAGGAAACAGTACACAGGAACTACAACCAAAGCCCAGGAATCAGCAACTCTGAAACTGGACTAAACTAGTAAAGCAGGAAAAACAAGAGATATTTTTTCTTTTTTTTCTTTTTTTTCACAAAACAGGCAGAAACAGGTACAGCAAACACTTATAAATGCTATGAATCAGCTACTACAGCTTACACAGAAGAATTTGCTACAAATACAGTCAAATAGTAACAAACAAGTATTCCAAGTGCAATATTAAGTTAAATGCAGTAAAAACAGCTTCAATGTAACAGAAAGGCAGGCGAAATACAGTTGCTAGGTATTCAGATGTGGAAAGCAACAAAAAATATACTTAGTATCAAGAAAAGTCACTTATTCAGCTCTCTGCAGCCTGGATTACTCTGCTGGCCCACGTGGAGTCTATATATATATGGGTCTACTTCATATAGAGCATTCTGGAGTATTTCTCCCCGCGTCTCTGCTGAAAACAGGCTCTGTGGAACCTAGTCAGACTTTCCCAGGCAACAAATGTTAAATAAATAAATATGACCTAAACTTCATTTGACCTAAATTTCATTGGACCTAAAACTCATTTCACTGACAATGAGCACTGGCAGTCTGTAGAGCACTGTAAGGCAAGTAAAAGATATATGCCCTGTTCCCCACTGTAGTGCAACCCTGGAGTTAGACTATATAGTTGGGGGCGCAGCCCACCACATCGGGGGGGTATGTGGGGTGTAGCCCCTCACCTAGTTTGATTATATATTCTGTGGTTTGATTTTATATTGTTCAGTAAAACTGAACTTTGTGGGGGGCTATGCCCCGCACCCCCGCAATTATATATTCTAACTCCACGGTCGCACTACAGTGAGTAACAGGGCATATACCTTTTACTTGCCTTATAGTGCTCTACAGACTGCCAGTGCTCATTTCAGTGAAATGAGTTTTAAGTCAAATGAAATTTAGTTCAAATGAAGTTTAGGTCATTTGATCTCAGTGAAATGAACTGCGATCATATGAAATTTAGGTCATATGAAGTAGACCCATATATATATATATATATATATATATATATATATATATATATATATATATATATATATATATATGTACATTTTACTGTTGAATGTTTTGCTTCATTGGTGGTTCTTTAAGATCATTGCAGGATTTGTTTTAATAATAAGCTTGTGATTGGTTGGTTTAGGAGGTGTGTGCATTACACTAAAGGTATTTAATGGTTTTTACACTTTTTTATTTGGTTTTGATCATAGGTTCATAGGTTAATAGGTTCATACTAGGCTATCTGCCCTAGGGCATTTATAAGCTTAGCCAAAATGTGTTTGGCTTTCTCCACCCATTTTAAATTTATTTTGCTATGCCCTTTTTCGAGGTTAGTATACTGTGCCTCTGTCTAACAGTGACACAGAAGTAATACCCGGGGTAAACCTACGATCTCCCATCCACTCATCAAGATTCCTCTTGAAGAGAGTCAATGAGGGACTCTGCCTAACCTGGACTGGGATTTTATTCCAGAGTGAAGGGAGCCTCTGGGTTATGAATCTGTCCCTCCAGCATGTCCTGTTTATTTCAGTGCTGAGGTTCAAGTCTCTCGAGCGCGTAGCTCAATGGGATTTGGATTTTCTGAGGTGCAGCACGTCCATTAATTCCGGGTTGGACATGGTTTTATATGTCAGGCACAGATCTCCTCTGAACAGGTGGTATGCCACTGAGTAGAGCTGGAGTTTCTTTAACCGGGCAGCATATGGCATCTGTTTGAGCCCTTTGATCCTCTTGGTGAGGTACTTTTGGGGTCTTTCCAGTTGCTGCAGGTGTCTGGTAATGTACATCCCAAAAGGGGCATTGTACTCAATTATGGGCCTGATGAGGGATGAGTAAAGAGGCACGATGACCTCCCCTGATCTAGATGTGAATCCCTTCATGATTAGGTGGGCTATATAAAATGTTTTTCTAACCACTTTGTACGTGGCTGTCAAATGAGAGATTGCTATCAGCTTGGGTCCCCAGGTCCCTAATTACTTCTTCTGTACTTAATGGATTACCACCTATGTGGTCATTTGTGGGCACTTTGTTTTGCCAAAGGGATGACTATACACTTTTGGCATTTAGCTTGAGGCCATGGCTCTGGCACCAGTTGTCTGTTTCTATGAGGCCCTTTTGGAGGATGCTTGTGTCGGCTGGAGAGTCGATTATGGTGCCCAGTTTGCAGTCATCTGCGAACTTGGTCAGCCGCAGTCCTTCTGTGTTGGCCTGTACCTCCGAGAAATATATACCGAACAAGAGAGGTCCCAGGACTGAGTCTTGTGGGACACCACTTGTAACTGGTTTGGAGTCTGACATGGCTCCAGCAATTCTAACTATGTGGGTTCTGTCCTTGAGCCAGTTTGCAATCCATCTAGTGACATAGGGGTTTATATTTAAGCTGGTGAGCTTATCTATAATGCCCGAGTGGGGTATTGTATCGAAGGCTTTTGCGAGGTCCAGGTATACTGTGTGGACCACCTTCCCCTCGTCAATCACCTTGGTGACTGTTTCAAAGAAATCAACCAGGTTTAAGAGGCAGGATCTGCCCTTATCAAAGCCGAACTGGGTAGGATCCAGTGTCTGTAGGTCCCCAATATCTTTATTTATGAGGTCCATGATGATCCTTTCCATAGCTTTGCAGACCAAGCTAGTCAGGCTTATGGGGCGATAGTTTCCAGGATCTGTTGAGGCACCACCTTTATGGAGAGGGACCATTGTTGCTGTATGCCACTCTTTGGGCACATATCCTGTAGTAAGGCTGAGATTGAACAGTAGTTTTATGTTTGGGTTTAGCTCTTCTTGGAGTTCATGTAGGATGCAGCCCGGGACACCGTCTGGTCCCATTGATGCTGTGTTTTTTGCTTTGGAGAGGGCGGCTCCTACCTGAGCATCTGAGATGTCAGGGGGGCAGCACTCTGCTGGGATAGATATTTGCCCTTTTGGTGGGGAGGTAGAAGTTTGTGCTGAACCTGTCAGCTAGGATGTTGGCAATGTCTGTGGGCTCAGTGTATTTTTTTGTCATTTTGGACTAATTCTGAGCATATCTGGGAATTACCACCCAGGTTCCTAACATAACTAAGGAAAGCCTTGTGATTATCCTTAGTGTCCTGTGCAATTTTCTCTCGAAGCTGGCCTTAGACAATTTTATGAGTAGCCGTAGTTTTTTGCTAATACTGATCAGTGATGCCTTCCCTTTTTGGGATTTTGCTCTATCATTTAGTAGCTTCCTCTTTCTATTGTATAGTTTGTTTATGGCTGGGGTCCACCAGACAGGACGTCTGCCTTTGGAGGATTGGCTCTTGGTTTTATTTGGGATCACATGATCCATGCATTCCTGAAGGTGTTCATAGAATGCGTTTATAAAGGATTCTGCGGTCTGGGCCATATTTTCCACAGGCCCGGCAGCTTTGAAGGATTCCACCTCAGTTTTGAGGAGTGTGAAATTTGCTTTAGAGAAGTTTTTCACTGTGGTTTTCTGGGCAGGGGGTGGGGTCGGGATGTGAATATCCAGTGAGATTAGTTTATGGTCTGATCTTACCAGTGAGGGATACACTTCTGGTCTGGAGCATAGAGTCCCCATGTTGGTGATGATCAGGTCCAGTATGTTTTCCCCTCTTGTGGGAGTGGTAACAAGTTGTTCCATAGCATTTGAGTTTATAAATTCTAGGAACCTTTGGGCTAGGGTGTTGGAGCTAGAGTAATGCTCCCAGTCTATGTTTGGGTAGTTGAAGTCGCCCAATATAATGGTGTTTGGAGAGACCTTCATATTTTCCAGTGTTCTCAGAAAGGCCGAGTGGGGTTCCTGGGTTTGGGAGGGTGGTCTGTAGCAGGCTATAAACTGGAAGGAAGTTTTACCCACTGTTAGTTGCACATGGATAGTCTCTGATGCTTCGTGCTTTGCCACCAACCTGGAGGTGTGGGTATCTTTGATGAATATCGATACTCCCCCTCCTTTTGTGGTTCCGTCCAAGTTTTGGGGCCGAAAAGCATGGTATGAGGTATAACTTGGTAGTGCTGGAGTGCTCTTGGGAGCCCTGAACCAAGTTTCTGTTACTGTACAGATATCGATGTTCTCCATGCTAAGGAGATTTTCGAGTGCGTGCATCTTGAGGTTTAGACTTCTGGCGTTGAGTAGCATTACTCTTAGTTTCTTATCCCTTGTGATACCTATGGAGGTGGGTTTGTCTTTTGAGCCTTGCCTAAAAAAGGCACTATGGGGGTAGCAAGAGCCTTTGCCAATATCCGAAAGCCCAGGGGTGACAGGTGCAAGCCGTCCCTAGCGAAGCATCGTGGCTTGTCGAGCATATCATCCCAAGCTGACAGGCATTGGATCCCCTTTGAATGACACCAGTACTTAAGCCAATTGTTGAAATTGATCATCTTGTCTTCATATTGTGGCATCATTCTTGGTGAGGGTAAGATGCTACTCAAGGTCAGGGTCATACCGGCCTGGGCTACATGCTCAGAGAGCTCCTTTATGTCTCTTTTCATGTAGTCCAGGGAGGTGCGTCTCAGGTCATTCACACCAGCATGGACAATGACTGAGTCATATTTGTACTTGCCTTGGAGTGACCTGAGTGCTTGTGTTATGTGGTGGATCCTAGCACCCGACAGGCTGCTCACCGTGACCCTCTCCTTGTTCAGCCTGGTGGCGGGCGTCAGTGTGCTTGCGATAGAGTCACCTATTACAAGTGTATCAGGTGTGTTGTTTAGTCTTAAGGGCTGTGACTGTTGGCACACTGGCTTTGTGAGATATGTGTTGCACGTGTTTTGTTTTGGGGTAGTGGTTGCTTGGGTGTCTGCTTTGGAGGTCTCTGCTGCTTAGGCAGATCTTTATTTAGAGCCTCCGAGTATGTTTTGTGTGATTATGTGTTTGGTTTGCTGTCATGGTAGGTCTATGTGAGACTGGAATTGTAGTGAGTGTGGTTTCCTTCTCCTCCTGACTGGTTATGCCAGTACTGAGTTGAGAGAGCTTAGCCTCCAGTTTGGCTATATGGTTGCATCTCTCACATGTGTTGGAATTTGTTGGGAGGAGGAGAGGGTTGTCTGTGTACATGAGGCAGTTGTAACATTGCCTCAAGATTCCCAGATTCACCAGCTGGACCGGAGAGGAGATTGACAACTGACCTTTGGACATGCTAGAATAATATTGGGAATTCCTTAATAATTGAAAACAAGGGCCAGTGGGGAGTGAGGGTGTAGTGCTTTTAATTTTTAGTGCTGACTTATATAATTGCTTTAGTGAGCAAGTGCCAGGTAACTTAAGCATAATGTGTTACAGGTAACTTAAATGCAAAAACGACAAACAGTAACTTTCTTTCAAGTGAAACAAGGAAATAAGTACAGTAAGCAATGCAGATATCACTAGTGATCCACAGAAGGGCTGAGAAGCCGCGTATTAGGTGGAATTAGCATTCCAGGGGAAATAACTAGCAAACAAACAACAAGCATATAAACAAAGCTAGATTCAGCAGGCCTGGATCTAGTCTACGCTACAGCAAACAAGGTGTACCAATTTCAGTAAGATACTGTTCAAATGTCTAAAAATATTATAGACAAATGTTCTTGTTATAGTTTTGGAACTAGTGGATGCATTAGAGGTGGTGACTTCAATAACAGAACAGAGAAAAGTGAACTTAATTGGATTATTGAGTTACAAGTCGATAAGTTTCCAAGGCTGAACGATCATATCTCTTTAAAGCCCATACTTAAGTCACACCCACTTTCCACTGAATTTATAGGTTTCTTATACGAGGGAGTGTATTACTTTACCTTTCCCATTGGTGTCATTATTTTATTGAAAAGCTCATTTTATTAAAGGAAGTGTGTGTTCTGTATTCTGTGTTTCACTTAAGAGTGATGTTCCTGCTAGCTACCACATCAATAGCAACACCCTAAGTGCGCACTCAATGTGAGAGACCTGGGCACTCAGGTTGACAGTACCCTTACCTTTGATCACCATGTCTCCACAGTAGTAAGAAGGGCATTCTGTATTGCTCTGCTCATAAGTAAGGGCACCGCCTTCAGAATAAAAGAAGTCATAACCTCCCTGTACTCTTCCCTCATCAGGCCAATAATTGAGTACAATGTCCCTTTTGGTATGTACCTTTCCAAGCACCTGCAGCAATTGAAGAGTCAACAAATGTTCCTCACAAAGAAAATTCAATGTCTTCAGCATCTGTCCTATGTGGATAATCCAAAATCACTATCACTTTATTCTGTTTCATACAGACTACTCTGAAGTTATCTCTGCCTTGCATATAAGACAATCCCTGACCCTGCTTTATTGGGAATGCTGCATATCCTCAAGTCAAATTGTACAAGGGTTACTCACTCTAAAGACCTTAACCTGGTATGTGACATTAATAGAAACTGTTGGAGGCAAAGATTTGTCTCTCGGAGGTTACCATACCTTTGGAACAGACTCCCACTTCATGTCAAGCAGAGGACCTCAGTGGCCCTCTTCAAACGCAATCTGGATGATTGGATGGGTAACTGTAAATTCACCCCAAGGTTCCACCTGTGTCCCTCTTGGACAGGGTCAAAAGGTGCTGATCATAAAAATAAGGGTAGAATTTGGCTAGGCATGGTAGGGCCCTAGGGCCATTAGCCTAGTAAGTTACTACAACCCTAAGATTTTTTGTAACTGTTTTTATTGGAGGTATAGATTTCTTCCTTTAGTGACGTTAGTTTTTAGAAGGGATTTTTTTGGTTATATAAATTTTGTATTATTTAAATTAAGTTTTCTATATGTTTTATGGTCTGAAGAAGTAGCATATAGCCATGAAAGTGCTTATCTTAACTTCCTGGTTGCTGTCTGTGAACCAGTGGGATACCCACTGGATTACATAAGGGTTTATGCCTAACCTCTTGAGTTTACCAACAATGCCTGTCTCAGGTATTGTGCCAAACATCTTGGCCAGGTCAAGGTAGGCAGTGTGAACTGCTTTACTCTTATTCATTGCTTTGGTGACCGTCTCAAAGAAGTCCTCCGGGTTGAGTAGGCATGTCCTGCCCTTGCCAAAGCCAATTTGGGTTGGTCCAGTATCTGCAGGTTTCCTATGTCATTATTGATCATTTCCACGATAATTTTTTCCCATGGCTTTGCATATGAGACTAGTGACTTATGGGTCTGTAGTTTCCAAGATCTGTAGATGTCCCACCTTTGTGCAGAGGGTGACTGTTGCTGTTCTTCATTTGTGAGGCACAAATCATGTTTAGAGGCTATGGTTAAACAGCAATTTCAGAGGACCTGATAGATCATGTTTCATCCTACCTAGAAGGCATCCCGAGATATAGTTGGGACCCATCAATGTTTATAGGATTTTGTTGTTCATAAGTTAGTGCTAGGCTAACTACCCTTGTGGGTCATTTTAAGCCTAGCCAATTGCCCAACATGAGAATGAAACCCTGCACCTTGTGTCTGTAAGGAAACATCTTACCCATTATGCCAACGTCCCACCCATTATGCCAACCTCCCACCCCAGTGTCCTTGGCCTTAGAGAGAGAGCATTAAGAATCTGTTCCCCCAATAGTAGGGGAAGTTATATTTGATGGCATTTCCTGAGGAGTGGTTGATGGAGAGAGAGGGGTAAAGTTAGAGCTGAAGTTGTCTGCCAGCAGATTTGATATAGTTTTTGATTCAGTATATGTGGCTCCATTAACAATGAGCTCTGCACACAACTGTGTATTAATTTTGAGGTTATGGACATAGCTAAATATGCCTTGTGGTTGTCCTAAGCCTAGAAAGCAAATTGTCCTCTGAGTTGTTTGTTTAGTTTGCTGAGAGTGCTTTTATTCTGCTGGGTGCTACACCTCCTAATGTTTGCCATGATTTTCTTCCTTCTGTTATACAACCTATTGATGTTGTGATTCCACCAGTGTGGGTTGTTTATTGAGTTAACTTTGTACTTATTCCTCGTGGGTACAGCTGCCTCTGTGCAGTAATTAACATGCTTTTATAGGGTTTCTGTGAACAGTTCCACATAGTCAGCAGTGTTCACAGGGTTTATGGTGGCTTGAAATTTTGCCAGATTATCAATTACTAGTAGGAATTTAGTCTTAGAGAGTAGCTCCTGAACACTTAAGGGTTAGCTGCAGTTCCAGGCTTAATTTTTGGAGACCATTTTGTGGCCTGATCTTACCAGAGAGGGTATTACACTAGAGGGTGTGCAGCACTCTCCCAGATTAGTGAGGAGCAGATCCAGTATGTTTGGGCCCCTGGTTGGTGTACTGACAATCTGGTCAAGAAAGTGTGTGTTTACAAAATAAAGGAATCTCTGTCCCTGCACATTTGGTGTCATACATGATTCCCAATAGAGGGGTAAGTATACTCACCCATGAATAAGGTACTGGATTGTATGGTGAGTGTTTTTAATAAGTTTAAATAAATGGCATGGGTTTCCTGGATCATAAAGAGGAACCTATAGTTTTCAGGAAAGTGGTATGGTATTTTGCCTATGGTAATTTGAACATGAAGAAGCAAAAGTACATCATCCTGTTTGACCAGCCTTAAAGTGTATTTATTTTGATGTAAATCGTGACACCTCCACTTTTGGCCCTTGTCTGTGTAGTAACTACATCACCCAACCCTGGGAACTATAGACCCATAAACCTAACCAGCTTTATCTGCAAGGCCATGGTGAGAATCATCATTAGGGGTCCTAATAGAATCATCATTAGGGGTCCTAATGGAGAGATGAAAAGTCAGCAAGCAAAGGAGAGTAGTAGTGTTAAAACTGAATTCATACCCAAGTCTTGGTGAGTACCTTCACAAGGTGGACCCTGTTTTTTCACAAAATGTCACCAAGGCAACACTGATATATAGGCTGTATTTATGTAGCACATATCATGGACAAAAGTAACTCAAAAACAAAAAAAAGATAGCTGGGTGCCCAAGACCCAGGATAAAAAGTGCCCAATCCTGGTAGGTGCACTAATTCCAGGACAGAAAAAAAATGACAGTGTGGAATCCTCAAAATACTGAAACATTCCTACAATGGGGCTAGGCCAGACCCAGGGGGAGGATGCCCCCCCTGTTGTAGAAGGAAGCAGCAGTCCATAAAAATCAGAAAAACTGATAAGCCAAAGAAGAGCCATTAAGAAGATAGAGTGGACTATTGAGGAAAAAGAAATTATGTATTGTTACCATTATGTAAAAAGCCCAGAATTTCCAGAAACAAGATATACAAAATGATTAAGAGAGAAATTAGAGGAAAGAAAAATACTTCCGTAAGAAAAACTGTTAGAAGCTTCAAATACAAATTTGTGTTCATTAATACAACAGATTTTTGAAAAAACAGTATATAGATCAAGAAACTTTGATCTGTTTGGAAAAAGAAGCATCTGAGGAAGTGGGAAAATCTAAATAACAAAACTAGAGATATTTGAAAAATATAAAAAAAGAAATATGGACATGGGAAAGAAAGAAAGATTTGATATGGTGCAATATTTATGCAAAGGAGAAAGCCAAGTTAACTAATATAGAGAAGGCAGCCCCAAAGATATTCAAAGAGAAATACAGGCAAAGGCATCCAGATATGGAAAATTTCACAATAAAAAAATAATATCACAAAGAGGGAATGTGGAAAAGAAGATTAGTAAAGCAGAAGTTAAAGAAATAGAAGTTAAAGTTATGGAGTGCCTGCAAAGTGAAGGATTTAATGTAGAAGGTCAAACACAGACTACATCACGGCATGATGGAGTGAGTCCCCAGAATAAGGAAAAGCAAGATCAGGAGACATGTGAAGAAGAAATATGGACATGGGAAGGGAAAAGAGATTTAATATGGTGTGATATTTATTCAAAGGAGAAAGCAAAACTAACCAATACAAAAAGAGCAACACCAAAGATATTTGAAGCAAAACACAGGCAAAGGAATCCGGATATGGAAAACTTTACAATACAAAAAATAAGAAGACTAAAAGGAAAAGTAGAAAAGAAGATTAGTAATGGAGAAGTTAAAAAAATAGAAACTGAGGTTATGGAGCACCTGCAAAGAGAAGGATTCAGTGTAGAAAATCCAATACAGAAAGCACAACAGGATAAAGCATTGAATATCCAAATAAAGGGGAAACCAGTGGAAAAGGAAGCAATTGGTCAAGTACCATATCAAGATATTTTGGAGACTTCCACAGGAAACCAGTATCCACCTCTGTGATCTGCTCGACAGTGGCACAGGAAAATAATTTTCTTGGGTGGCAAAAGCTGGGTACCTTTTTGGCTGGGCTTGTATAGCTCCCAGGGCCGACAGCCTAGCACCTACCTATGAACCTATGAAACGTTCACTTGAAGCTAAACAGAAGTAAAGGAACACAGAACTGTGGAAACTCTGATGCAGTCAATGTTGAGGAGTGATAGGTCAGTGAGTTCTCATATGACAGAGCAACAGATGGCACAAGATGAAATTGAAGAGAATGTGCCACAGGAAGATGCTATAGAACCTTCTACAGAATCCCCTCAACAAATGGAAAACAGGAGATGTGCCCTCAGTCTGGAAGAAAATGAGCTAAGAGAAGAGTTCATTTAATGGACGTGGATAGATATATTAAGATCAATGAGAGAAATAGACTACAGAAGGTCAATAAAACCCAAAAGTCAGAAGTCTGATAAAACAAATGAATGTAGTAATTAGGACTGTCCATAGAGCTCCATGTGATATAACAGGTGTAAACAGGATATATTACTGTGCTGCTAAATTAATAACTGATAAAGTTCTACCACAAAAACACAGGGTAGTGAGGGAAAGGAAGGGGAGAAATCAAATACTATCATGGAAGTATCAAATAGAGAAAACTATAAAGCAATTAAGACAAGAAGTGTCACTGTTAGAAGATTATAGAAGTGGGAACAGATCAACAAAATACTAAGAAAGATGTGATTAAAGCAATGCACAGTATTAGAACAGACCAGGATCTATCATACACTATTGCAAATAACAAACTAAAAATTTCAGCACAGGTGGAAAAACTTAGAAGATACACAGATAAATATAAGGGAAAAGTACAAAATAAGCAATTTATTAATGACTCAAAAAAGTTTTATAGTGACTTGGGAAATAAGATAAAAAGAATTGAAAGACCGCTAAAAAAAGAGGAAGGAGATACATTTTGGAGAAGTATCTATGAAAATCCTGTGCAACATAACAAAGATGCTAAATGGATAGAAGAAGTAAAAGAAAGAATACAAAGTTTAAAGGTGCAGGATATGACATGGGAGGAAGTAACAACCAGAGAGATTGAAACAAAGTTAAGAAAAGCCTTCTAATTGGAAAACTCCAGGCCCAGATGCAGTACCTAACCTTTGGCTAAAAGTATTAACATCTTTGCATGTGGATTTAGCCATGAGTGAGAACTATTTATATGCACACCCCAAACAGATAACAACCTGGCTAATAACAGGAAAAGCAATGATCCTACTTAAGAGTGAACCTGCAAGCTACTCTAAAAATTATAGACCAATAACTTGCCTTCCGACAATGTATAAACTATACACCAGAACTGACGCTGACAGAGTTTATAGTCATTTAGAAGAAAATTCAATTATGGCAGTAGAAAAAAAGGACAATAAAAGAAAGTCATATGGAACAAATTATCATCTGTTGTTAAATAAAGTTATAGTGGAGAACTGTAAAAAGCAGAAGAATATAAGTATGGCATGGATTGACCACAAAAAAGCATTTGATAGTATCCCGCATTCATGGATAAAATATTGCTTAAAAATGTATACGATATACCCTACAGTGACTGATTACATTACAGTAACCATGAAACAGTGGCAGACCACTTTGAGATTAAGCCATGATAAAGGACAGATTATTATCCCAGGGATAAAAATTCAAAGGGAGATATTCCAGGGTGACTCTCTGTCACGCTTGCTATTCTGCATTGTCATTAACCCATTAAGCTGTTTACTTAACAGCTTAGGCCATGGCTACAATTTGGCTCCTAGAAAATAATAAAGACTTCTCTTTGTCGATGATTTAAAACTGTATAGTTCATCAAATAAGGAACTGAAAGCACAGCTGCAGGATGTCAAAACTTTGTCTGATGATATTAGAATGTCATTTAGTCTTGATAAATGTGCAAAAGCAACCTTTAAAGCAGGAAAACTGTAGCACCAGGGAAATATCAGTTTGGAACAAGAATGTGATATAAAAGAAATTGAGCAAGAGGGAGTGTATAAATACTTGGCAATTGATGAAGGATCAGCAGTAAAACATGAACACGTGAATAAATTCAGTAAGGAATACTTTAGAAGACTAAAATTAATCCTGAAAATAGCATTGACATTTAGGAACAAGATCCAAGCTATAAACCAATTTGCTCTTCCTGTCCTAACTTACAGTTTTGGAGTGACTGACTGGCCCCAAAAGGTGTTGGATAGATTAGATATTAAACAAGAAGGGTGCTCCATACCCTCCAAATGATCTATAAAAATCAGTGTATACCAAGATTATATATTCTCCATTCTGAAGGAGGGATGAGCCTCCTTGAAACTGATTACATGTATAGATCTGCAATCGTGGGACTCCACGCATATATACTGACCTTACAAGATCCAAATGTAGTGAAAGTTTTGAAACATGAGGAGAATAAATCTAAGATGACGCTCCCTTCTTAATTTATCAGAAGCATATCAACATCAAGCAGGAATGGAAATCAAACCAGAAGTAGATAAAAATCAGGTAGCAACTGAATGTGCCAAAAAACAAAAGAAAGAATATAAGGTGAAGAATCAGATGAGAAGTCAAGAAATGTGGAAAAAGCATAAATATAGTTGCAAGTATAGAAAACTTCTGGAAGAACCTCACGTTGATCAGGAACAGACACAGAATGGTTAAGGAGAGGCAAATTCAAACCAAGAGCTGAAAGGTTAATATTGTCAGCCCAACATAGTGGGCTACATTCGTTTATATTACATGACTGAACAGTGAAATGTTTGAACACGTAATAATCGACCCCTAAATGTCTAAATGCCATAATGTCAAATGGCAAAAAAAAAAAAAAACACCCAAACAAACCATAGAAATGCTCTAAGCAGGGAGGCAAGCCCCCTGCACCCCCCAGACCCCCTGCTACTTAAATATACCAACTCCGGAATCGCACTACGGTGCAGACAATGGAAAACCTCCATGTCCATACTGTACAGAGATCTCCATTGAACCGTTCGACATTGTGATGGTTCAATATTTAGGGGTTGATCAGGTGATATAGACCCGGCTATGTATATGCTGGTTTACAAAGTCCATTGAGCATGTGGGAGAAACAGACAAATGTAGGTTTTGTAAAACCAAATTGAAAACAGTCACACACCTAGTTCCTGGTTGTGACACACTAATGGCAGAAGGACTATATATTGAAAGTCATAATAATGTGGTGAGACTGTTGCACTGGGGATTGTGCAAACATTATGGTACTGAAGTGGCTGAAAAACACTGGAAACATGAGCCACAAAGCATCATAGACAATTATGAAGTTTATATTAAATGGGATCACCCAATACCAACAGTTCAAAACATAGATGCTAGAAAACTGGATATAGTGGTCCAAGAAAAGAAGACAATGAAATCACCACACCCAGTGACTATAGTGTCTTGCGTACAGAGAGAGAGAGAGAGAGAGAGAGAGAAAGTCATAAAATACCAGACTCTGCAGGAAGAAACGAGAGCAATGTGGAAGAAAGATATGCAGACAGTTCCAATAGTAGTTGGAGCAACAGGTCTTATAAAAAGAGAATCTGCAATCGTATTTAGATATGTTACCAATCCATGTAACCTCAAACGTTTTGCAGAAGGAGTCATTACTGGGCACTTTGCGGGTGCTGCAAAGAGCACGTTTGGCTGGCATCAAGGATTGAAACAAAACTAATTTCATGAACTTTAATCGTACTTTGACATAGGAATGGGGTCCATTCCCATCATGGTATTAGAAACCCAAAACATTTGGAGAAATAAAAAAAAAAACAGTGACCTTATCAACAAAGATATAGGTGACTTTCAAACTCTTGACCTGACCCAGTTTGTCTTCTTTAAGAGTAGATCATGCTTATTAAACCTGGTGGACTTCTCTGAGAATGTCATCAAAGCTCTAGATCAAGGCAAAATAGTACATACAGTCTGTGCTGACTTAGCCAAGGCTTTTGACACAATTCCCCACTCAGACATCATTGCGAAACTCACCCAGCTGGGCATTAACCCATCCACCACTAGATGAGTAGCCAACTGGCAAGCTGACAGAATGCATGCAATCAATGTTGCGGATTCCATCTCTACCGGCAGACCAGTTACCTGTGATGTAATACAAGGATCTGTGCTACCCTCCCTACTGTTTGGAGGTTTCTCACCAAGAAAATTCAGGGCCTTCAACAGATGACCTACATGGACAGACTGAAGGCCCTGTCACTGTACTCATAGGCTGCTGAGAGGTGACTTGTGCCTGGCCTACAGAGCAGCCTCAGACCCTGCCCTAATGCAAATGCTTCACATCCGCAATTCAAATGGGAGAAGATTCACTCACTCTAGGGATCTTATCCTAGCCTGCAACATTAACAGGACATGCTGGAGAGACAGATATGTCTCCCAGAGATTGCCATTCCTCTAGAATAAACTCCCAATTCAAGTAAAACAGAGCACCTCAATGACCCTAATTAAGTGTAACTTAGACAACTTGGATGGGAGACTATAAATTTACCACGGAGGTGTCACCTATGTCCCTGTTGGATAAGGGCAGTCAGTGCTAATCATAGACTCATGCTGCAAATATAGACCATACAACTCGGTCAATAAGGGAACAAGAATATAACATGGCTAGGCTTATAAAGGCCGTAGGGCCAATACGCTAGTAGACTCCTAAGAACCTATGAACTTATAAATGTGTGGAAGGCATTATAACCTTGCACTGCTGGTATGCCCTCCATTGCTTTAAAACATATGTCAGTGACTGCACAGATGTCAGCATTTTCTAGGGTGAAGAGAGTTTGTTGGGAGTGGACTTTCTTATTTAGATCCCTAGAACTGAGCAGTAACACCTTTAGGTCTTCTTAGTTTTGGTTTGCTGTCAGAAGTGCTTTCAGTTTGGCATTGCCTAAAAAAGCACTATGGAGAAGGACAGCTAATATGTGAAAGCCTAGACCTGACAGGTGCAGACCAAGCCTGGCAAAGCAGTGTGGCTTATTGATCATCTCCTTGCATACTGACAAATATTGTTCCCCTTAGAATGACACCAGAAACTAAGCCAATTATTAGTCAGTCACCTTCTGTTTGTATTGTGGTATCATCAAAATACTGCTCAATGTTAGGCTCATACCAGCCTGGCATGCATATTCTGAGAGCTCTGTGATGTCTGTCTTCATATAGTCTAGGGAGGTACATATCAGGTCATTTACACCAATATGAACTATGTTCCAGTGTCCTAAGTGAGTGTGTAATGTGGCAGATCCTGGCCCCTGATAAGCAACTGAGTTTTTCTTTACTCAACCTGGTGAGAGGGACATCATTGTATCTCACAATGGAGTCTCCAATGACCAAAAGTATTTTGTTGTGCTGTGGCTTGCCTTATAGGCTTAGAAGTAGAGGCTCTTTGAGATGTGGCTGTATCTGTTGATGTCAGTGTAGTTTTGAAAGAGTGCATTCGGGACTGCTGAGGGCATTTGTTATGTGTACTTCATCTAGGATGCTTTGGGATTTAGGAAGTTTACATTTAAGTACCTCAGCATATGTGGGTCTATGTGGCTGCTTTGAAATTTGTGTAATAGGTCCAATGTGTGTACCACTGACAACTTGAATAACATTACGAGTGCTTTTATATAAGAGCTTTGCTCTAATGACATTGTGTAAATACATCTCGCATATACCTTGTCAGTTTGTTTGAGAATTAACTGGTTGTCAGTAAACATGAGGCAATTTCTACATTCTCTCAGGATGCCCATATTCACCAAGTGGGTAATGTAGATAGTGGGAAAGTTCATATCCATGGCAACAGGCCTTTTTTAATTAATTAGAAGGTTAGAGTGAGAATATAAAGTAATGTAAGGAATATCTGGTTTGCAACTCAGGGGCCAGTGCTTGTCACCGTAAACTAGTTGTTCTGTGTGTAACTAGGTATTGGCGAAATTTCAAGGGTACTTTTACAGGAAAAATGTCAACTCAAGGTGTCTGCCTCTATACAGGGCTTTGCCAAACACTTGAGTGTAAACTACTAAAGCAGCTCCTGATGATTTATGGATGATGCATTTAGGGAAATATTCTGGTTAGGTTAGAGAGCAGCTAATCAGGCAACATTTGCTAAATACAAAGAATTAGTTTTGTCAAGAATGATGACTAGTGGGATTCACATAATTGGTACTCCCTGTCTACTACTGGTCTCACCACAGCTTCACGCTGCTGGGATACAATGCTCCGTTGCTTCTTCTCTCATCAGAAGCAAAATAAGAACACCAATCCCAAAAGGAGAAGCAGGCCACAGGCTCTTTGGTGATCAGCAGTCTTGCCCCAGATAATGCAGGGGTTTATAAGCTAGTTGTAGCCTTTTCCTTGTAGATGCCTTGAATAGCAACCAGACCATATGTGATGGTCCCACACAGACACTAACTGCCCAATCAAAAACAGTCAGGAATCGATGTACTCTGCTCCGTCTTTCACCAAGAGCAAAATATAAGCACAAATTCCAAGCTGATACCTACGAAGCAGTTATCAGGCTGTCTAATATCCCAATGCACCTTCTCACACCAGGATCAAAAGAAAAGCACTAATTCCAAGATGACTTCTGACAGGCAGAATGTGGTACATTCCAGTTAATGATTATCCCAGTGGAGAAAAAGCCACATTCATATAGATATATATCAACACCCACTTATACGTGTGTGTGTGTGTGTGTGTGTGTGTGTGTGTGTGTGTGTGTGTGTGTGTGTGTGTGTGTGTGTGTGTGTGTGTGTGTGTATATATATATATATATATATATATATATATATATATATATCACCTTCGTTTGCCTGACAGTTCATTTGCCCAACAGAAATTTCAGGCAGCCCAATTGTCTGACAGTTCATTTGCCCAACAGTTCATTTGCCTGACAGTTCATTTGCCTGACAATTAGAAAAAGGCAAATAAAAGGTATATGTCCTTTTCCCCACAGTAGTGCGATCCTGGAGTAAGAATATATAGTTGGGGGGGGGGGGTGAAGCCCCCACCTACTTTGGTTTTATATTGTCCAGTTTGTTTTTTGTTGTTCACTAAAACGAAAGTAAGTGGGGGGCTTTGCCCCCTGCACCCACCACTGTGGGGGGCTGTGCCCCCCACACTCTCCCTAACTATATATTCTAACTCCAGGATTGCACTACTGTGGGGAAAAGGACATATACCTTTTATTTGCCTTTTTCTAATTGTCGGGCAAATGAACTGTCGGGCAAATGAACTGTCAGGCAACTGGGCTGCCAGATATATCTATATATATATATAGATATATATATATATATATATATATATATATATATATATATATATATATATATGAGTCTACTTCAGAAACCTGAATCCTCACTTACCTGACTTCCAAAACGCTGAGAGAAAAAGGCCAATGACCGCACAACACCGACGTCTCGGAACATCGACTTTCCACTCCAGGTAAGTAAACGCTTGGGCATCCTGACAAAAAAGTAAAACTGAAAGAAGGCAAACCCACCTATGTGGAGGGCTTTGCCCCACTCACTCTAACTAAATATACCAACTCAGATCTCACTACCAGGGGATAAGGAGCAAAGTTCAACAGGATGGCCAACTGGTTTCTTACACATCGGTGTTGTGCGGTTGTCACCCTTTTCATCCCAGCATTTTGGAAGTCGAGTCAGTGAGCTTTTGGGTTTCTGAAGGGGAGCAATATGTATATATATATATATATATATATATATATATATATATATATATATATATATATATATATATAGGGTCTGTATTGATCCATCTAATATCACATCATCTGAATTTCACACAGCTAAAAGTATTTAATCTAAAGCTCAAAATACTGAAAAAAATTTTGAAAAACATTAGAAAAAAACAATGTTTCTGCAGGAGGCAAGCCCCACTGCATGCCCTGTAACTCCAAGATTACACAACATACCAATAGCTGTGTAAATGAGTCTAATCCAATATTCACTTACTGTATACTAATATCAAAAAACTAAATTTACGTGGTCAAAAACAGTAATATCAATGTAAAACTTAAAATCTAATTGTACAGCAAATGCACTTAGATCAAATGAGATTAGACCAAATTTACTTAGATCAAATGAATATCTCTAAATTTACACCAAATTAATTCAGACCGATTATACCAAAGGTATGGAACCCATGTGTATGCATATATATTTTGAAACTTTGAATGTTTTGAATGGAAATTTCTGTAGAACGCAGAAATGGAAATCAGCCATTTTCCTCACTGTAGTGTGAGCTCGGAGTTGTTATATTTATGTAGTAGGGGATGTGCAGGTTGCAAGGGAGGGGGGCTTTCCCCCTGCAAAAATGTAAAAAAAAAATCTGTTTGTTTTTATTTTTTTATTACAATTTTAAAGTTTCAAAACTTCAATCTTATGGTCTCAACCATTTGCAGTTGGAAGTTTTGAAACTTTGAACTTGTGAAGTAGATCCATATATACATATATATATATATATATATATATATATATATATATATATATATATATATATATATATATATATATATATAAATATATATATACATACAGTTGTGTGTGTATATATATATATATATATATATATATATATATATATATATATATACATACAGTTTTGTGTGTGTGTGTGTGTATATATATATATATATATATATATATATATATATATATATATATATATATATATATATATATATAGATAGATAGATATACATATATAGGTTCATAGGAGGGTACTAGGCTAGCAGCCCTACAGGCTTTGCAAGCCTAACCATGTTAATCCCAAGTATCCCCATTTGTTCTTTTTTGGATAGTTCACAGAACTCATTTATGTCTAGATCTCATGTGTGATCAACACCGGCTACCTCTTTCCATGAGGGAGAAGGGTACCACCCCAGGGGTGAATTGGGTTGCATTTGATTAGAGTCAGTGATGAGTTCTGTTTTACGTGAATAGGGAGTCTATTCCAAAGAAGCGTCAGTCTCTGGGAGACGCATCTGTCTTTCCAGCATGATCTGTTAATGTCACAAGCTAGGGTGAAATCTCTAGAGTGAGTGACTCTTGAGCCATTTGACTTATGGATTTGCAGCATTTCCATTGTCAGGGTTGGAGATTGCCCTATAGGCCAGGCACAAGTCACCTCTCAGCAGCCTGTAAGATACAGAGTAAAGTGACAGGTCTTTCAGCCTGTCCACATAAGTCATGGTTTATAGTCCCTGTATTTCCTTAGTGAGAAACCTCTGAGGACTCCACAGCTCCTGCAGGTTTTTGGTGAGGTGCATGCAAAGGGTGCATTATACTCTATTAGTGGTCTGATGAGAGTCGAGTACAGTGAAGTTATAACATTCTTTGACCTGGATGCTATGGCCTTGCTTATTAGGTGCTCTACATAGAAAGCTTTTCTTACCACTTTGGAAACGTGTTGGTCAAAGTTTAAATTGCTATCAACCTGTGTTCCCAAGTTTCACACCACTGGGTTGGAATGCAGGAGGTTGCTGTCAATATTGTGATTTGTAGTGAATTTTGTTTTCCCAAAGGGAATAATAATAATAATTCATTTTTTTGCATTTAGTTTTAGACCACAGCTTTGGCACCAATCATTTGTTTGTATTAGACCTTCTTGCAATATATTGACATCACTGGGAAACTCAATGACTGGGCCCAGTTTGCAATCATCAGCGAACTTAGTGGCATGGACATTTGAGAAATAGTTGCCAAACAGTAAGAGGCCCAACACAAACCCCTGTGGTACTCCACTGGTGATGGGTATACTGGTGGAAGTGAAGTCACCAGTTTTGACATAATGTGTTCTATCAGTGAGCCACTTGGCTACCCATCTAGTAACATAAGGGTTAATCCCTATCTGGGAGAGTTTCTCAGTGATGGCAGAGTGAGAATCTGTGTCAAAAGCCTTAGCAAGGTTGAGATATGCTGTGTGCACTGTCTTACCATTGTCTATGGCTTTGGTGACAGTTTCAAAGAAGTCTACCAGGTTTAATAAGCATGATCTACCCTTAACAAAGCCAAACTGGGTTGAGTCCAGCATATGGATATTGGCTATGTCTTTGTTGATTAGGTCCCGGATAATTCTTTCCATGACCTCACAAATGAGAGTGATTAGACTTATGGATCTGTAGTTCTCATGGTCAGTTTATGGCCCTCCTTTGTGCAGGGGGATTACTGTTGCTGTTCTCTATTCTGTAAGCACATAGCCAGTTCTCAAGCTGTGCTTAAAGAGGACACCAACTGGGTCCACCAGGTCTTGCTTTAGATTGTTTAGTAAACAACCTAGGATATTAACTGGTCCCACTGAGGCTGTGTTTTTGGCCTTGGTGTGTGCAGAGATGATGTGTTCTCTAGATATACTAGGCAGATGGCTGGTGTCGGGTATGCTTTGGGGTATGGTAGGTGGGGATAGGGTCTGAAGTTTGCAGTGAATCTGTCAGCTAGCAGGTTGGCAATATCTTCCAGTGTAGTATGAGTGGTACCATCTACAACCAATTCGGCACATAGCTGGACGTTCCCTTTTAGACTTCAGATGTAGTTAAAGAATGCCTTATGATTATCCTAGGCTAGGGATACAGTTTTAGTTTCATAATTTGCTTTAGAAGACTTTACATGATTTCTGATTTTCCTGTTTAAGCTTAGGAGGAAACTCTTCTTCTGCAGAGTGATATTCCTCTTGCATTTGGACAACAGTTTCTTCCTCTTGTTATATAACCTGTTTATACTTAAACTGCACCACTGTGGCTTGTTTTTACAGGAAGACCTGTTTTGATACAGCCATGTACAGCACAGTTTATGCAGTCATTTATGTGTTTTTACAGGGCATTTGCATATACGTCTGCATAGTGATCATTGGTATCTGTAATTGTGGATGGTATGAAGCTTTTTATACCATTGCTTAGTACGCTGTAGTTAGCTTTTGTGAAGTTTTTTATAATTTTTCTTCTTGCGAGGGTGTCAGTTCCAGTAGTTACTTCAACCGAGACTGATTTGTGGTCTGGCCTAACAAGGGAGGGCATCACACATGGGGAAGTACAGCAAACCCCTGTGTTGGTGAGTGCTATGTCTAGAACATTAGAGCCCCTAGTAGGGGTGCAGACTATCTCTTCCAGAGCTTTTGTGTTAACAAAGTCCAGGAACCTCTGGGTGAACATGTTTTTGCTCATGTATGTCCCCCATTCTATGGAAGGATAGTTGAAATCTTCCCATGAATAAGGTGTTGGGCTATATGGCGAAGGAGTCCAGTAAATCAAGGTAGGTGATGTGCTTATCCTTGTTCATGGTGGAGGATATATAGTTAATAATGAGATGGTATCACTTTGGAACGACTATTTTTCACAGATGCTTGCAGTTAAAAAGAAAAATGACTTAGATTAGTACTAGGTTAACTACCCTTGTGAGCCATTTTAAACCTAACCAGTTTATCCCTTGTGAGACTCAAACCCTGCACCTTGTGCTTGTAAAATAAGTACCTTAACCATTAGGCCACCCTCCCAACCCAAATTAAACTTAAAACTTTTTTTCTCACAATATGTGATTAAGTGCATGATAACAGAAATGTATGGATGAGAGTGGAACGTATAGATTACACTGAATATGCATAAAGGAAAATTACAAAGTGTTTCAAATAATATAATACCAAATGTAAAGAGAACAACTGTTAGGTATTGCATGATTTTATAATGGGGATGAAACATTTGGCTCAGGAATGTAGAAAAAGAAGATTTGGGTAATGTGCAGAGCGAGGCCATACTGTTAGACACTGTAGAGCATTTTGTAGGAAATGTAATTAGTCTGGCTATTTTTGGTTCAAATGTTCTCTTCTGGAAAATGAACGGGTGCATGAGAAAGAAATGAAGGGGTAGGAGGACGAGATGTGGAAAACAATATTATAGGTTCATAGGTTCATAAGTAGGTACTAGTCTGTCTGCCCGAAGACATTTATAAGCCTAGCCAGAATGTGTTGGCTTTCGCCACCCTCTTAGATTAGTTCCCTGTGCCTCTGTCCAGCAGAGCCACTGAAGTGATCCCTGGGGTAAACTTTCTGTTTCCCATCCACTCGTCAAGGTTTCTTTTGAAGACTGTTAGCAGGGAGCTCTGCCTAATGTAGATTGGGATCTTGTTCCAAAGTATGGGAAGTCTCTGGGACAGGAATCTATCCCTCCAGCACGTCCTATTTATTGTTGTGGTGAGGTTTAGATCCCACAGCGTGTGGTTCGAGGGGATAAGGTTTTCTTTAGGTGGAGCATGTCCATCAGTTCTGGGTTGGACATTGCCTTGTATTTCAGGCAGAGATCACCTCTGAGTAGGCAGTATGCAGCCGAGTACAGCTGGAGTTTCTTCACTCAAGCTGCATAGGGCATCTGTTTGAAGCCAGTGATCCTCTCGGTGAGGTACTTCTGTGGTCTTTGCAACTGTTGCAGGTGTCTTGTAAAGTACATCCAAAATGGGGCATTATACTCTGTGATGGGTCTGATGAGTGATGAGTAGAGGGCCACAATGACCTCTTTTGATCTGGATGCGAACCCTTTTGTGAATAGGTGGGCCACGTAGAAGGATTTTCTAATGACTTTAGCAATGTGATTATCAAAGGTGAGATTACTATCTACTTGGGTCCCCAGATCCCTTATTACATCTTCCATATTTAGGGGACTACCACCTATGTGGTAGTTTGTGGGTACTTTGTTTTTTCCAAAGGGGATGACTATGCACTTTTTGGCATTTAGCTTGAGGCCATGATTTTGACACCAGGTATCCGTCTCAGTGAGACCATTTTGGAGGATGCCTGTATCAGCCAGAGAGTCAATTATAGCCCCTAGTTTTCAGTCGTCTGCGAACTTGGTCAGCCACAGTCCTCCTGTGCTTGCCTGTACCTCTGAGAAGTGGTTCTCTATTAGAAGACCAAAGACGCATTCTTTTGAATGTGTCTTGGTCGAACTCAAAAGTCTGAAATGGCAAAATATCGAAGCGGCTTTTAAGTGAATTCTTTCCCTGGGAAAGAATTTGCTTGGCCACTTCATTACTTTGCCATTTTTGGCACTGTAGTGTGGTCTCAGAGTTGGTATATTTAAGTGGGGGGGGGGTGTGGGGGCGAAGCCCCCCCCCCACTTAATTTAATGTTTAATGTGTGCTTTTTGTTGTTGTTTTTGGAACAGCAATTTTTTTCCCTAGGAAAAAATTGCTGTTCTGACAGTTCGGAATTGTAAGCTTTCACTTACATAAGGTTGATTAATCACCATTTGCTTTTTTAAGTGCTCGGTGATCTAATATAGACCCTGAAAAGTATATGCTGAACAGGAGGGTTCCTAGGATGAGCCCTGGGGAATGCCACTTGTAACCGGTTTTGAGTTGGACCTAGCTCCCGCAACTCTCACCATGTGGGTTCTGTCCATGAGCCAGTTGGCAAGCCATCTTGTGATGTAGGGGTTTATGTTCAGGCTGGTAAGCTTGTCTATAATACCAGAATGGAGAATGGTGTCGAAGGCCTTAGTGAGGTCTAGATAGGCTGTGTGTACCACCTTTCTCTCATCTATAGCCTTGACAACTGTCTCAAAGAAGTCCACCAGGTTTAGGAGGCATGATCTGCCCTTAATAAAGCCAAACTGGGTAGTGTCCAGTGTTTGGTGGTTCCCAATGTCTCTGTTAATGAGTTCATGATGAAGCGCTCCATAGTCTTGCAGACCAAGCTAGTCAGGCTTATAGGGCAATAGTTCCCAGGGTCTGTTGTGGCTCCACCTCTGTGGAGCAGAATAACCATTGCTGTGCACCACTCTATGGGTATGTAGCCTGTGGAGAGGCTGAGTTTAAACAGTGTGTTTAGGTGAGGGTTTAGTTCATCTTTGAGCTCATGTAGGACGCAGCCTGGGACACCCTCCAGTCCCATTGATTCTGTGTTTTTGGCTTTGGAGAGGACTGTTTTAACCTGAGTGTCTGTGATTTCAGGGACTCTACATTCTTCTGGTATGGTTATGGATCCTTTTGGGGGTGAGAGGGGGGTGAAGTTTTTACTGAACCTGTCTGCCAGGATGTTGGTGATATCGGTCAGTTCAGTGTATTTTGTGCCATTCTGTACTAACTCCAAGCAGATCTGAGCATTGCCACTTAGATTCTTGACATAGCTAAAGAATGCCTTGTGGTTATCTTTGGAGTCCTTTGCAATTTTTCTTTCAAAGCTCGCCTTGGATGATTTTATGAAGGATCGTAGTTTCTTGCTGATACTGATCAGGGATGTCTTCCCAATACTGATCAGGGATGTCTTCCCTTCCTGGGATTTTACTCTTTTCTGTACTAGTTTCCTTCTTCTATTGTATAGCTTGTTTATGCCAGGAGTCCACCAGACTGGTTTCCTTTTCTTGGAGGAGCGGGTCTTGGTTTTGCTTGGGATTGCATGATCCATGCATTCTTGTAGCTGCCCTTAGAATGCATTAGTAAAGGATTTTGCAGCTTGGACAGTGTTATGCTTCAGCATGGGGGCTTTGAAACTTTTCACCTCAGTCTTAAGTAACATGAAGTTTGCTTTTGAAAAGTTTTTCACTGTGGTTTTCTTGTCCATGGGTGGGGGTGGAATATGGATATCCAAAGTGATTTGTTTCTGGTCAGATCTAACCAGAGAGGGGTTGACCTCCGGTGTGGAACACCGGTCACCCATGTTGATGATGACCAGGTTCAATATGTTGTCACCTCTGGTGGGAGTGTTGACCAGTTGAACCAGGGCATTTGAGTTTATAAATTCTAGGAAAAGTTGGGCAAGGGAGTTAGTACTTGAGTAGTTCTCTGAGTTAATATTTGGGTAATTGAAATCACCCAATATTAGGGTATTTGGTAGGACCTTTATGTTTCCCAGTGTTTCCAGAAATGCAGAATGGGGGTCCTGGGACATGGTGGTTGATCTATAGCAAGCTACAATTTGAATTGCAGTTTTGCCCATTGTTAGTTGCACGTGGATTATCTCTGAAGCATCGTGCTGTGCCATTAACCTGGAGGTGTGGGTATCCTTGATAAATATGGATATGCTCCTGCCATTTGTATTTCGGTTTGGGTTCTGTGGCCGAAATGTATAGTAGTGCTGGGGTGCTCTCTGGAGCCTTAAACCAGGTTTCTGTTACTGCACATATATCGACTTTCTCCATACTGAGGAGTGTCTCGAGTGCATGCATTTTGAGGTTTAGACTTCTGGCATTGAGTAGCATTACCCTCAGTTTTTTGTTACTTGTGCTATTTACGGCGGTGGGTTTATCTTTTAAGCCTTGCCTAAAAAAGGCACTATGGGGGTGCCAAGAGCCTTGGCCAATATTTGAAAGCCTAAGGGTGACAGGTGAAAGCCATCTCTAGCAAAGCAGTGTGGCTTGTCGAGCATGTCATCCCAGGTGGACAGACACTGGATCCCCTTTGAATGACTTGGTGAGGGCAGGATGCTACTCAGAGTCAGGGTCATACCGGCCTGGGCTACATGATCAGAGAGCTCTTCCATGTCTCTTTTCATGTAGTCCAGGGAGGTATGGCTCAGGTCATTCACACCAACATGGACAATGACAGAGTCATATTTGTACTTGCTCTGGAGTGACCTGAGTGCTTGTGTTATGTGGTGGATCCTGGCACCCGACAGGCAGCTAACAGTAACCTTCTCCTTATTCAGCCTAGTGAGTGGGACGTCAGTGTGCCTGACTATAGAGTCACCTATTACTAGTTTGTTGAGTATGTTATTTTGCCTTAAGGGCTGTGATTGCATGGCACACTGGTTTTGTGAAGTATGTGTTTCATGGTTTGTGTTGGGGGGTGGCGGTTGCTTGGATGTTTGCTTTGGAGGTCTCTTGGTTTTGCAGATTTTTATTTAGAGCCTCCAAGTATGTTTTCATGTATTTATGTGTGTTTTTTGCTGGTGGTGATTTAATGGGTCTATGTAAGACTGGTGGTGTATTGCAAGTATTCCCTTCTCCTCTTGACTGTCTGATCCAGTCTTGGGTTGAGAGAACTTAGCCTCTAGTTAGGCTGTATAATTGTATCTCTCACATATATTAGTGTTTGGTGGTAGGAGGAGGGGGTTGTCTGTGTATATGAGGCAGTTGTAACATTGTCTGAAAATGCCCAGATTCACCAGTTAGACTGGAGAGTATACCTGAAACTGCCCTTTGGACATGCCTGGATAGGTACAGTGAACTGTTTTACTGGATGGCTGGTAAGGTCGAATAGAGAGCCTTGTCCTTCTGTACAGTACAGGAGGGTCTAGTGCTAGGGTTTATAAGTGCTTGCTATAAGTTTTGAGCAAATGCCAGGCTGAGAAATGAATGGCTTGAGTGCTTAAGTTGAAAGTTTGTCTAGTTCCAAGGGAAAAATTGAAGAGGAGACTTTGTGGAGCATGGAATAGTTCTACCCTAGCTAACCGGCACTGCCCAGCGCGCAAAACTGGGCAACTATGGTATTTATAGCAGGGAAATTAAAGAGATAGAAATCAGCCCAAAATGGCCAATAAACTACTAATTTCTGGGCTGAAACCACTCCTCCAGGGACAGATAGGCTGCTCAAAGCTCCCCTCTCTCACAGGTGAACAGAGAAACGTCCTTCTATCCAAGTAAGGTATGGGTAAACACAGAGATTTGTAACATAGCCCTGAATTCAGCACTAACCTGAAAACTGGACTATACTAGCTTAGAAAGGTGGGAAACAAGTATATATATATATATATATATATATATATATATATATATATATATATATATATATTTTTTTTTTTTCCAGAAAATAAAGCAGATACACTCAAAAAAACACTTTAAAGGCACAGAAAAGGATACTTATTGTTATATATCGTAGATCAGAGTTGTAGTCAATGCCCGCAGTAATAAAGTAGGAAGAAACACAAATACAGTAAAAGCAGATGAATAAAGTGCAATTTATATATATATATATATATATATATATATATATATATATATATATATATATATATAAAACAATAGAAAATGAACAAACTGATTTAAACAAGTTACCCAATTATCCAGAAAAAAGCTCAAAACTGAGCCCTTTTCTAGCAGTCTTCAATTGGACAAGTTCTAACTGCACAACTCTGCTTACTAGGGTGCAGGGGAACCTTCTACAAAAAAGATGGCCTGGTTCAGTATTCAAGTTTGTCAGAAAAATATGTATTAATGTATGTATGCTTAATGCTAATTAGAAGCTAAATGAGTTAACACATTTTTCATTCTATTTTATATGCACCTTTTTATATAAAAATTGAGTTTCATATGAGACTGAAAAGATGCTTTTTGAAACTGCAGTGTGCTATCTGAAACTTGCAAGATGCCCTCTGACCAAGTAATTGCTAGCACAGCAATATTCATGTTTATGCCTTTTGGAAATGTACTTGAGAAGCAGGTGCTTATTTGCTAGGTCAGGAGAGAATGAATGAACAATGCTATATCCTGTAAATGTAATCATTCTAAACAATCAGCTCTGTTCGAAGTATGAGAACATATGCAGCTGCAGAAGCTTAGAGATAATGTAGACAAAGGATTATTAGAGAAATGAACTGCTTGCTTTGTGCTTGAATTAACAATAGTACCTTGAATGGTAACATTGCATGTATCTAACTGGTGGTAACCAAGGCCAAGTTGTTTTCCTAAGGAAGTTTCTCACAAAAACTGATAAATCAGCAGAATTTCATGAGAGCAATTATTAGTAAATGATGATGAAAAGACTTGTGATTTGTTACGTCAGCTTGGTAGGCAATGTCTTATTAGAAAGTGTATAAAAATTAAAGTATTTCCTGTTTCTAGTTAGACAAACTCTGTATTAGCACGTTTTTGTCTACTTGCTGTAAGATTAAAGTGCCTTAATCTGAACCTACCGTGTTTTGATCATTTTTAAAGTATATTTTTCCTTTGACAGTTTGGTCCTTTGGACCAGAAAGTACCTCTGACTCTAGGTCTAGGTCAGAATTGGGCCCGGTGGCATGTACCTGTACGGAGAAGTGGCCACATCGGCTCTTCTGTTCTGAAAGACCTCAGACTAAATTGTCATTCGGAAGAGGCCAGCCACTGTTTCTGATCTAGGATTGGAGGACAAGTCAACATTCCAGTGGATCAACTCACGGAGGGTCAGGTAAGGAGGAATTTACCTTTTTTTCTGTTTTAGATCAGGGACTAGTTACAGAACTGTTTTGTCAGGGAGATTTGCATGTGCAGATCAGGGACAAAAAAGATTACTGTCTTGTCATAGATCAGGGAAACAGAATAGGTAGACAGTTATTCTAGATAAGCTGTGAAGAGGTGTAAAATCATGGTACCACGTGATAAGAAGGGTTACATAACAATTTTTAGCTCAGCTAAGGCAACATGGGAAATCAGTGCACAAAAAGTTCCTGAGACCCACCCCTAACCGAAGACGCAAAGTATATGCAGTTACAGCGTGACGATAATGTTAAGTATTATACAAAATGGGTTGATAAATACAAATTTGATGGTAATTTAGATAAATCTTCACTTATTAAACTTGTCAGACAACTCAAAACAGACGCGAAAGGTCAGCTAAAAAAGCAACGTCAATTAGGAGTCCCTCAGGCACACAGGTGGCTTGAGGAAGCAAATCGTAGGGAGCAAAAGATTAAAAATTCAAAAGCAATGTTCTTAGACAAAGAAGATAATAACTTGGTAATAGCAACAGCCCCTCCTCCGCCGCCTCTGCTTCCCTTACCAGAATATGAAGCAAGTGGACAAGCTGATCCACCTCCGCTATACCCAGCTGTTCCTGCAAAATCAAAACCATTTGTCAGGGATCCTATCGAGACTAGGTCTTGAGCACGTAACTTGAGAGGTGATATTGAATTATATGAAATAAATAGAAATTCACGAGCTATGAGTGAGGAAGAGATATGTCCACTCATAGAGGTTCCTAATCCACAGGCAGGACAGGATCCAACTCTTCTAGTTTATAGACTGTGGATACTGGAAGATATCCGGAAAGCCACAGAGGGAATTCCCCATACAAAAGTTAATTTTAGAAAGTTCTTAGAAGACTTACAGGGCATGAGGTTAAGTTATCATTTGAATGGAGAGGAAATAGAGAAAGTAGTCAGACAAATCGTAGGTCCAGATTGGCACATGATGAGTGGCAACTGGAATCCCCGTGATGCAGAACTTAGGCCACTCCCACATAGTAATGCAGAACTGGACAACAGAGTGAAAGGTCTGATGGACCGAATCTCTGAGAAATGGAAGCCTAGGGCTGATTGGACTTGCATTAATCAGTGCATACAACAAGAAGGTGAAAATGTTGATAGATATTATAATAGATTATTAGAATGTTTTAATAACCATTGTGGAATGCAAGTACCTGAAGATCAAACACATGATTCCCCATATGAACAACAGCTAAAGAATGCGTTCTTAAAAGGCAGTATTACTCCCATTAGCAGCTTCATTACAAAGCACATGGTAGATCATCGTACAAGTAGATTACAGTCATTACTTGAATATGCAAGACATGCCGAAAGGCATTTTAATAGTAAAAAGAAAAAGAAAGCTCAAGTATTTGCAGTAGAAGATGGGTCAGAAGTTTTTGTAGTACAAACTGAGAAGAAGGGTAAGAAAAATACCCAGGGAAACAAACAATCTGATAAACAATCAGAAGACTTTGAAGAGAAAAAGAAAAGGGGTGAATGTTTTAAATGTGGGAAAAAGGGACATTTGGCAAGGGATTGCAGGCTAAATAAGAAGGTAACTACGGAAGATAAGGAAGGTGAGGAATGACTATATGATAGTCAGGAATCACTGGATAAGAATAGACAGGAAAAGTCAAATGCAAATGTGGTAGCAAGGGTAGAGGATGTGACAGAAGGGCTAGAGGATGCACATGAATTCATAGACGATGAAGAAAATGAAATTTTAGACTTAGCATTATTGAGCTTAGAGCTCTACTTAGCAGACACAAAACTGGAAGTTACGCTTCTGGTAGAGGGGAGGGAAGTCAAATTTCTGTGTGACTCAGGGGCTTCACGGACCCTGATACATCCTTCCAAACTACCAGATGATTCGGAATCACCAGATTACATATTAGTGAAAGCAGCTAATGCACAGCTGTATCGGGAGCCACTCTCCCATGACATAGTAATAACTGACCCCATTTCAGGGATGACCCAGAAAAGCAAAATTGTTGTTTCTGCAAAATGCCCAGTAAATCTTTTGGGCAGAGACTTGATGCAGATGTTTGGCATAGCCGTAGTTCTAACCATGCAGGGTATGGAAGCACAGCGACAAATGGATACTTTTATAGTGTGACCGGAGGGTGAAACATATTATTGGTACAGCCAGGACTTAGTTACGACTGGTCCAGGGGCAGTAACTGAAGAACTGATGAATCTAGCCATCAGTAAATCCCCCTCCCTTGACACTGACAAACAGCATTTGTTGCATTGTGCTCTATATTACTGTAACAGACCAGGACCTGATAAAGAATATGAGCAGGAGTTGTTTAAAAACCATGCTAATAGGTTAGTATTAAATTTTGTATAAATTAAAATTTGTACTGGGACACAGAAGGAAACAGTGTAATAAGCTGTTCATTACCCCAGGAATTTTTAGCACTCTACAAATCTAATCGATTACCACATGTAAGCTTAACTAAAAATAGAAATTTGAAGTGGGCAGACTTAGGAGAAAAAGTCACAAGATGGGAAAAACAGATAGAGTTAGAACTCTCTGAACAGGGAGTACAGAAGCAGAAATTGAATTGGATAGCACAGACACACCCAGCTGTGCACTCACAGGCAAGTGAGGATAGCTGAGTATTACTCTTACTGGAGGAAGAGGAAGAGGAAAAAGCCTTATGAGATATACCAGAGACTCTCTGGTCGAAAGGGAAATCAGATGTAGGACTTATTCGTACAGCAGGACCAGTTACTATTATGCCAAAATCAGCATTTAGACCTCAGAAAAGACAGTATTCCTTAAGAAAGGATGCAGAGATAGGGATCAAACCTATAATAGCAGCCTTACTTAAGGAAGGAGTCTTAATAGAATCTCCCGATTCACCATGTAATACACCCTTATTTCCTGTTAGGAAAGCAAACAGAGAATGGCGTATGGTCCAAGATTTACAAGCTGTGAATGATGCAGTTATACCCAGGGCACCAATGATGCCAGATCCACACACCTTATTGAATGATTTGAAACATCAACAGAAGTATTTTTCTGTGGTAGATATCAGCAATGCATTTTTCTCAATACCGATACACCCAGACAGCCAACATTGGTTTGCATTTACATTTCAGGGGAAACGGTATACATATACGAGACTACCACAGGGATATTGTGAAAGTCCAACGATATTTGCACAGGAAATGGCAAATAACCTGGTGGGATTTATCCCACCGAAAGGTAGTCAGATTTTACTTTATGTAGATGACATTCTGCTGGCAGCCCCCACCCAGCAAGAATGCAGAGAGGATACCATAGCATTATTACAATTTTTAGCTACTCAGGGACACAAGGTAAATAAAAACAAACTGCAACTTTGGAGAAAACAGGTTAAATACCTAGGATATGTAATATCCAAAGAAGGTAGAATATTAGATGAAGATAGAAAAACAGCAATATTACAAGCACCTAGACCAACTACCAAGAAGGAAATGATGTCCTTCCTGGGAACTACTAATTTTTGTCGGAGTTGGATACCAAATTATGCTTTGGAATCTGCTCCGCTGACTAATTTGATATTCAAAAAGCCGATGGCAGCACAGGATTTATTACAGTGGACACCAGAAGCAGAATCAGCTTTCTGCAAACTGAAACAACTGATAGCATCTTCCTTAGTTTTAGGATTACCAAACTATCATAAGCGATTTTTCCAAACTGTAGACTGTAAGCAAGGTTATATGACATCAGTGTTAACACAACAGCATGGGGACAAACAACGCCCCATAGCTTACTATTCATCACAGTTAGACCCAGTGGCACGATCCTTGCCCCACTGTGTACAAGCAGTAGTTGCAGCTGCAATGGCAGTGCAGGCTTCAGCCTCAGTAGTGTTGTTCCACCCTCTCACATTGAGAGTGCCTCATGCAGTCGCGATTATTTTACTGCAAGAAAAAGTAGCATATCTTTCTCCTGCTAGACATCTTTCCTGTATGACTATACTGTTGAGCCAACCTCATATGACAATTGAACGATGCACAACTTTGAACCCATCAACCTTGCTCCCAACCCCTGCAGATGGCAAACCAGACTGCTGCCTGCAGGAGATTGAGCAAACGATGCTACCTAGAAAAGACCTTACAGATGTTCCCTTGGATGATGCCAAGGTGACATACTATGTGGATGGCTCGTGCAGGAGGGGTCCTACAGGACAGAGCCTAGTGGGGTATGCAGTAGTTTCTGATACCGAGATTTTAAAAGCAAAGTCTTTACCACACAACTTATCTGCACAAGCAGCAGAATTGATTGCCTTGACGAGGGCATGTACCTTAGCAAAAGGTAAGAAAGTGAATATTTTTACTGACAGTCAGTATGCTTTTTCTACTGTATATGTTTTTGCGCAGCAGTGGAAAAATAGAGGAATGATAACATCTACTGGTAAACCAATTAACCATGCACAATTTATTTTAGACTTGTTAGACTCTATTCAGTTACCTCAGAAAGTAGCTATTTTCAAATGCGTAGCTCATACCAAACAACAGGATAGAATTTCAAAAAGTAATGCGAGGGCTGATACAACTGCAAAACAGGCAGCTTCAGCTTCAGAAGTTTTTCTTTTGAGCGAGGAATTACAACCTTCTGAGATTTTAGATTTAGAAATGTTAAAAACAATGCAGACACTTACTACAAATGTAGAAAAACAAAAGTGGATAAAACGAGGAGCAATCCTTGAGAAGGGACTGTACATCTCCAAAGAGAAGAAACCAATCTTACCATCTAACTTGTTTAGATATGCAGCTTTGTTGAGCCATGGGCAGAGCCATGTCTCAACAGGGGGAATGGTACAGTTAGTGAATCGAGTGTTTATGATGTATGGATTTACTAATTACACAAAAAAAATGTATGCAGCATGCCATGTTTGTAACAAGCATCATGCACAAGGGGCATTGAAACCTAAGCAAGAGAGTTTCCCTACTCCACCATATCCATTCCATACTATTTGTATGGATTTTATAGAACTGAACAAATGCGAAAATAAGAAGTACTGCCTTGTTATTATAGATATGTTTTCCAAATGGGTGGAAGCTTTTCCAACTAAAAATACAGATGGAGCTACTGTTGCAAAGGTCCTTGTTAAAGAAATTATTCCTAGATTTGGCATACCGGAAAAGATTTATAGTGACAATGGCACACATTTTGTAAATCAAACAATACAACAACTTAGTCACTGTTTTGGGATATCGTTGAAAAACCATTGTGCGTACCACCCCCAATCTGCAGGATTAGTAGAGAGGCATAATGGGGTGTTGAAGAGTAAACTTAGAAAATTGATTAGTGAGACACAAAAGAACTGGGTGCACTGTTTACCTCTGGCACTGTTGAGCATGAGAACTGTTCCAAATGCAAAAGGATTAACTCCTTTTGAAGTTTTGTTTGGGAGGGCATATTATATACCTCAATGGAAACCTCTCATGTCTGCAGAGCAGGAGGCTGACAGTTCACTTGCAGGGTATATGAGGCGATTTTTGAATAACAAACTTTTGCAGTTAAATTCTGTTTCAGATAAAGAGCAAACGAAATCGGAAGCAGCTGTAGCCCCTGGCACCTGGGTCTGGGTGAAGATAGTGAAGAGAAAGAACTGGAGTTCTCTGAAGTGGGAAGCGCCATACCAGGTGCTACTGTCGACACCCACTGCAGTCAAGATCGCGGAGCGAGCATCCTGGATTCATTTGACACACTGTAAACTGGTTAAGAACTTTGAACTGGACAAAAACCTTGTTACTGTTGTACAACGAGAACAAAATTACCAGGTATAGAGCAAATAGAGACACTGAACAACCTCAGAAAACTTGCATGATTATTCTGATAGCCATGCTAATAACATTGTTTTTTTTGTTGTGGCCTTTCCTTTTTCCTGCCACAAAAGTTGAACTGATTAAACGTGATGAACCAAACATAGACTGGCACCCGAACTTTAACACTTATCAGGCAATTACACATGTGTATGCTAAGACTTTTAATGTTTCAAACTGCTGGATCTGCACAGCCATACCAACAGCATACGGGGGGTTATTAATGACTGCTATCCCCCTAGGGGTCAATGAGACCTGGGAAACATGGTTTTTGACACAGTTTCTATTAAAGCATATGATAAGGTAGCACTGTATTTGCTTGTGACACAAAAGGGAATTGTATGTTTCTACAAGAATGACACAATCCAAGTGGGTTGGAGTAAGTGTAATGTGACTGTACAATATAAATGTTATACCAAAGCAAACAATTTGGGTGAATCTTGTAGTTCAAATTATGACTCATTTCTTAAATCCATGCATAAGACTCTTGATCAAGTGCAACATAATCCTGTACTTTTTAAACAGTTATCTGTAATAGATAGGAAAATGTTTCATGCAGGGCAGTCATTTCGTAACAAAGTAATTACTAAGGTAGAGGATTCTTATTTTGTGTGTGGTAAAAAGGCATATAAATGGTTACCTGAGAATTGGTCCGGCAGTTGTTTTTTGGGGTAGCTGGTCCTGGCCATATGACACACTGCAGTCTTGCCTCAGGGAAATATTCGAAATACCCAAGATGTGGCCAAGAAAGCTGTTAAAAAGCCTGAAAATCCAGTGGGACAGATCGAGGCAGGCTGGAAAGACCATCATACTGTGGGTACCCAATTGACGCACATGGACTTAAGTGATGCTGTTATATCATGGTCAGGCATATTACCTGCATATGGTGCAGTTAAATCAATTTGGGAGCTGCGAAAACTGTCTAAACCTCTCTAAGTAATGAGTAATGCAACTTTCTCTGCTCTTGAACTGATAACTGATAAACTGAATGCTATGAGAACTGTAGTGCTCCAGAACCGAATGGCTCTTGACTTCACCCTAGTGGTGAGGGGTGGTACGTGCGCTTTAATCAAAGAAGAATGCTGTGCGTATATACCAGATCATCAGCACGAAATTAATGACCACCTTGAGGTGATACAGCAAGTGTCGGCCATGACCAAACCAGGCCCAAACCCTCTGACGGACTTTTTCCAGAATTTGTTTGGGGGGTGGGGTTCCATCCTAATGAACATTTTGATTGCCATTTGTGTGGGATTACTCCTGATAGGAGTTTGTGTTTGTTGTGGAATCCCCTGCATGAAAAAATTAATAAAAGAATTTATAGATATATCAGTTTTTGAAACTATGTATCAAAGTACTGAATTTGAAGAGCTGCTAGAATGTGAAACACTTTCATAAAGTTTTAAACTGAATGACTTTCTTAACTGCAAATCCTGAATGGAAGAGGTTAGGAAAAGAAGCAAACTGTTTATTCTTTTTGAAAAATAGAATTAAAAAGTATTAACAGGGGGGAAAGGTCAGAAAAAATGTATTAATGTGTATATGCTTCATGCTAATTAGAAGCTAAATGAGTTAACACGTTTTTCATTCTATTTTATATGCACCTTTTTATATATAAATTGAGTTTCATATGAGACTGAAAAGATGCTTTTTGAAACTGCAGTGTGCTTTCTGAAACTTGCAAGATGCCCTCTGACCCAATATTCATGTTTATGCCAGAAGCAGGTGCTTATCTGCTAGGTCAGGAGAGAATGAATGAACAATGCTATATCCTGTAAATGTAATCATTCTAAACAATCAGCTCTGTTCGAAGTATGAGAACATGTGCAGCTGCAGAAGTTTAGAGATAATGTAGACAAAGGATTGTTAGAGAAATGAACTGCTTGCTTTGTGCTTGAATTAACCATAGTACCTTGAATGGCAACATTGCATGTATCTAACTGGTGGTAACCAAGGCCACGTTGTTTTCCTTAGGAAGTTTCTCACAAAAATTGATAAATCAGCAGAATTTCATGAGAGCAATTATTAATAAATGATGATGAAAAGGCTTGTGATTTGTTATGTCAGCTTGGTAGGCAATGTCTTATTAGAAAGTACATAAAAATGAAAGTATTTCCTGATTCTAGTTAGACAAACTCTGTATTAGCACGTTTTTGTCTCCTTGCTGCAAGATTAAAATGCCTTAACCTGAACCTACCGTGTTTTGATAATTTTTAAAGTATATTTTTCCTTTGACAAAGTTATACAAACAAATCTAGATTCAGCAGGCCTGAACCTGATCTATGCTACAGCAATAAGGCGCACCAATTTCAGAAAGAAACAGTTCAAATACGCAGGCACAATAAGCCTGTGACCAGAAATTCCCAGCTCAGAAGGGCAGAATCCAGCCTTTCTTCCCATAAGAGTACAGACCACAAACCTTCTTAATGTAGAATAACTGGCATGAAGCCCTAGTGCTTAAGCCAGAACTAATACACTTTAAGAATAGCAGACACTGCGCCTTCAATCAGCAATTCCCAGCTTAGAAGGATGTAAGCTATCTGTCCTGCCACAACAGTGCTGACCACAAACCTTCTTAATGTAAAACAGCCTGTATGAAGCCCAAGTGCTTAAACCAAAAGACTTAGAATAAGTTACAATTTAATCAGGCTACTACCAAGCAGTAATAAATGCAGCAGAATAAATAAAATTGAGTACTTTTAAGAAAAGCAAAATAAAGTAGGAGGAAACGCAAATACAGAAAAAGCAAATGAATAAAGTGCAAAAAAAATAGTTTTAAGTGCAAGAAGAGAAGAAGGAAGAACCTAAGTGGGCTGGCCTTCTCAAATCTTCTCTCTGTATTAAATAGAGTGAACATTAGACTCAGAATGTGATCGAGATGTACTCAGTTAAGTGAGCAAATGAGATGGACCCAAGAGGATTGTTCTAATACAGACTTACAGGAGGGGCGAGCAATTCCAGAGCCACCAACACTAATACCAACATATGAACAGGAAGGGAGGACGGGGAACTAACTGCAGAGAGACACACATCACACTGTTCAGAAACACACAATTAGGAAACAGAAAAAATGAAATACAGTACTTTTAAAACTGCAAGTTTGTACTTAGAAGACTAAAATTCACTACTGCAAGTTGCACTTAGCTTCAGCTTCTAATGCAGATGTTTGTAGCCAAGCAAGTCTCTCAGGAGTTGAGCATAAAATGATTTCTCAAACTTTGTGGCTAGCACTTAAAGTACAGAGGAATCCCTCTGGGCTATTAAATATCAGATAAAGAAGTGATAACACCACCCCCCTCTTATAGCAAAATAACTGCAGAGAGACACACAGCACACTGTTCAGAAACACACTTATATTCAAGAAGAATGTGAAATAGCTGATGTATGTGAGGAAAAAGTGAAAGAAACACAACTCAAGATGAAGAAAAAGAGCAAGAGGGGAGACTTATAGTAGAAACAATTCAGATACGAACAGCAAATAAGTATGATAGGTTAGCAAGTAGAGATGAGGAAGATGGTGACTCAAAACAAGGAAGAACAAGAGTAGAAAGAAGTTCAATCTGTTTGAGGAAGGGCAAGAAGGAGATAAACTAAAATAAGAACAGGAGGTAAAAAAGGTACCAAAAAGAAAAAGGGATAATTTACGTATTTTAGGAACTAAATAAGAGCTGTATAACAAATAAAGGGAGAGGATTTATGGTTGTTGAATGGTGCAAAAAGACAAAAGATGACTATATAATGTTTGCTTTATACACAAACTATTAAACTAAAAAAGGACAAAAAATGAAGGTGTATGGGAAAAAAAATTATGATCAGTAAGATATGAAACATTGGGAGGGGTTGTGAGAGTGGCCTAATGGTTAAGGTGTTTACCTTACAAACACAAGGTGCAGGATTTGAGTCTCACAAAGGATAATTGGCTAGGCTTACAATGGCTCGCAAGGGTTCTTAACCTATGAATCTATGCTTGTGTTTTGGGTTAGGGGTGTAAATAAGAGAAGATGATGTAAAATATTATATTTAACAATTGTAATACCAGGAATGTATGTGACTTGAGGAAACTTGGAAATAGTGTGTGAGACTAATGGTATACATGCATATTCAAACATGTCCAAAAGAAAAAAAAAGACTGAAAAATTAAAATAAAATCTAGAATAGTAAACATGACAATAGTAATGACTGGAGAATTTAATTGCAAGGTAATTGTTTAATTGAAAAGATACGCATCTGGAACATTTCTCTCTGGGCCTCCGCTGAAAATTGCCTTTGTTCCGAGTCAGAATTTCCCTGTAAATAAATGTTAAATAAAATAACATAAAGAAAAGAAAAGAAAAAGAAAAAATGACATAAGATGTAAAAGTGATAAAAGAAGTGTTGAAATGTGAAGACTTGACAATAGGAAAAAACAGAAAGTGGATGTAAAAAAGGGGGATATTTAAAACAGATTAATGGTTGCATATTCAGATAGCAGGTGGGGTAAAAGAAGTAGACCTTTCCGATCAAAAGGTAAAATGGGTTGTGTTAGGTGATAAAGAAGAAATAATAAAAGAAGGGAAAAAAAATAAAATAGTTATCAACAGATGTCAGAAAGAAATGAAGGGAGATGGAAGGAAAACATGACAATGAGACGGTTTTATGAACGTTGGAAAAATGGTGGGTAGTCTTAAAAGAGAAATATAAAAAGACTTTCTGGAAGCAGAGAGAGAGGTAAAATACTGCTATAGCCCATTGTACTCCACACGCATCAGAAAAGTGCTGACGGAGCCCAGCAATTATATATAACAACAGGTATAGTATTCACTGCCATACTAAGTAACTTACAAAACATTCTGCTAAGCATGAAAGTAATGTATAGTAAGAAAAGGAGGTGCCATAACGTATATCTGGTACCAGACCCATTTAATGAATAGTATCACGGGAAACACAGCAAAATCATGGGGTCAGTGATTTAATGTCATATTTCTATGACTGGTGAAGTGGATTACCAATGACAACGAAGTAGCCAGAGTAACTACTGTGATGTGCTGAAACAAACCCCATCCAAGTCAATCATTCAGACTTTGAATGTATACCCAGTGGCAGACATAGACCCAGAGTTACAGGGAATGACTGTTAATGAAGTGATGAAACTTTACAGCCTTGAAGCTGGGTTAGTCACAGTTATCCTGAGGAAGTGATATTTTGGGATTATATAAGAGGAGAGTGTGAAAGGTAAAGCCCAGCACTTGGGAGTGCATGGGTATGAATATTCCCTCCAAAAGAATATTTTTATTTTAACTGGTTATGTCGTACCAAACAAATCTGCATTCTTGTTATCACCTTGTTAATCAGTAATTTGTGTTTATATGTTAAGGAATATTCACCCAAAGTTGTGCACACTACCTCTTGGGGGTAGGGGTTACTCTGGTAAATCATGACTGCCAACTAAGGACTCGATTCACAATTGTTTTCTTTTTATTATTGCATTTATTATTCCTGAAGTGATGCCCAAGTAGAAATAATAACAAGGCCCTTAGATTCTATCTCCACAAGATGCCGTATTTTCAGTGCTGTTGTTACCATTACAAAGTTAGTGTTGCACCAGGTATATATTGCCACAGAGCCTGCCCAACACTTAGAATATGTAGTTTGACAGTTAATTGCAACAGACTATATGACTCTTAACCTTCTCGACAATGACCATAGTTTTTTACCATTCTACTGACTCCAACGACATGGAACTATTCCCATCACTTTCACTCCTACAGTTTTGCTCCTGAGAGTCACTAACACTTTCTGTGCAGCACGTAATACTGACCTAGTATCAGGACCTCTTTAAGTATGATCTTTTCCTGCCAAACTTCCCAAGCCCTATAAATAAATATTTTTAATTTACCAACAAAGAATATGTTCCAAAACTACGTGGCAACCAAAAACAAAATGCAACCAGTGTTTTTCAACAATATTTAATAAACTATAATGCTTTCATCCCTTAAAATAGTACTTTATCAGAACTAAATAAGTTTAATTCAGAACATCAGGTTCACTTGATGTGGTTGTAAGATGGACTGGACCCAAAATTAGCCATGGTAGAAACAGAGTAGGGTAAATTTGTTCAGAATTTATCTTTGAACAACTACTGATCTCTGATGTATGCAGGAAAGGCTGCATACTGACATAATATATTGCTATGATCATTTTTATGGTTACCCTAATACCCTAATTATGGATGTTTAAGAAGAACCAAAGAAAAAAAAAAAGAAACATGACCGATTTCTGCATCTCTTGTTCTTAACACTTCAAGCATATCCACAAACCAGAATTTCAACAAGTTAACTTCATAATTTAAAACTAGAAATAATATACAGGGTTTATAGTTGTCTGTAGAGTACTAAATGATAAGACACAAACCCTTTTTGCTTTTCAGGATTTCTAAATAGAATTATGTAAATAGTCAATTGTACTGCAGATCATTTTAATGTGTTATAACCAAATATAGCACAGGCTAAATCTAAAATACTTTGCCTCTATTTTTAGCAACTATAGGCTCTGATTTCAGGTTTCACAGCTTAAGGTGACAGTCCCCCCCCCCTTTTTTTTCTGCATTTGTTTTAAAAATAGCGTAACAAACACCAGGGTTTAGAAGGATGTTGAAAATCACAGAACTCAACAGTGTGAACAGCACCTCAGTTTCAGATACTTTTTTCAGACCAGGAGAGACATATTTCAGTCTGCTATGCATACAAATTAGATTAGGATGCCTGAGTGCATAAATGCCTGAAACATCAGACATCACTATAAGAAAAAACAAGTCACTCACATCCTGAAATTACATAACAGGCATTTGAAGAAATCTGAACAGTTACAGCCTTTTATGTCTGGTTTAACTAAGAAACAATTTTTCCTTTATTCAAATGTGATTATAGGACATCAGAAATAGAGAATTCGTGCAAATGCACAGAAACAGTAATGGCAGAAGCTTCTTGATTTCTCAAATTTGCCCAAGTTTTGCAGTTGCATTTGGCCAGTTATCTTTGAATTTTTCATCAACCCACACTCTACTAACATTACTGTGGCAGTGGGTTTCAGGTTCCTGCCTGCCTCCCAGTGAAAACATGTTTCATTTAGTTAACTAGACAGTAGACCCTTCTAACTGCTGTCTCTCTGCACTTCTCAATCCTCCAGCTGTTCTCATTAACTCTGTTTCCCCAGTCACCCCAAGAAAATGCAGTTTGTACATAACTCTTTCTCTTCATGTGAGGACACATCAAGAAGTCATTCCTTTAATACCAGTCGCTCCAGCTCCTCCTCAGTTTTCTAACCCTATTACATGCTGTCTGTCAATTATTGCCCCTTATTGCACAACAAAAATATGAGCACAAAACACCAGGAACAACATAGAAAAGATGTATTTATCAAAAATATAAAAACAAAAACTCACAAGCAGTTGCATGCAGTATTGTGGACTGGTATAATGGTTAAGCTACTTGACTAACAGATACAAGGTATAGTGTTTGATTCTCCCTTAAGGTAGGAGGTTGGCATAATGGTTAAGGTTTTTACCTTACAGGCACAGCATGTGAATTTGAGTCTCACATGGGGCGATTGGCTAATCTTAAAATGGACCACAAGGACAGTTAGTCTAGTAATAATCTAGGAGCCTGTTAATGAAGTGCTATTGTATGAGGTGTCCCTTGAAAGGAAGCACTGAAAAAAAGGAGTTGATATAAACAAAATGATTGTGACAGATATTTTTGTAAGGAAAAAGGGTATAAGTTAGATGGGGTGAGGAAACAGAAGGTAAAAGAAGGGAACGGACAGTGTGAAGGTTAAACTGACAGAGCATGTTGTGACATTTTATATAAGTAAACGGATAATAGAAAAGACAAAATATTAACTATAATGAAGGACACTGGATAATGAAACAAGTAGTTTGGGACATGTTCAAAATTATAAAGGAAGTCATGAGGGTAAACTGTGGAACGCCAAGTGAAATGCTTGGAAGAAGGGTTTAGAGTTGGAGACAGTGATATAAGGAGGGAACAAGGAATAGAAAGTGGAGGCACAAGAAACGAGGGAACTGACAGACTTCCTTAGATAACATGGCTGCATATATATACTGCCTGAACCCAAGGATTAAGTTCATGGCCTCCATATCAAATTAATGCTATATATTATATATTGTATATTACATAGAAATATTAGACTGCATGCATTGTGTATCAAAGTGAGGCCTGTATTAGGTGACTGCATGATTCCCACTGCTATAAATACTATGTTACATGCATCCTTGCATCTTGCTGTCACTACAAGGTGGAAAAATATATCTATCATGTATCAAGGCAAAAACAAATCTTACCAGCACAAAACATTACTATGCTCAGAAATATAGTCAAAGAGCTGTTGAAATGACCATTCTGGTGGAATGCTGTGCAATCATAGAAGGTAGCACTTTGGATGAGAGATTTGTTCAGTCTGTTATCCACATGTGGGGCAAATAGCCATGAAATTAAGCCCGAATACAGAAAGAGACCTCTATAAGTCATAATAATGTAACATCTCAATGACCATTAGAAGTCCCTCCTCCTCCTCCAGCGTGTACAATGGCAACATGATCATAGCCCACACTGGACTGAGCAATCTGTCACAAAAGCCTATGAAATACACACAGACGGACTTGCAGGAATGTGTTACACATGCTCCAGAAAAGGATAAGACTCTGGTTTTGAGTGGTATCCTCCCCTAACCTAGAATGATTCCTCCCCTAACCTATAATGATGCCTAGACTCGAGGAAAAATTAACTGCATTCAACAACTGGCTAGGTACCTGATGTAATTCCATGGGGGTCCATTATGAATCTTCCTGGGATGGAATGATGAACAATCTTACTTGCTTTGCAAAGGATGCTCTGTGCCTCTCATTGAAGAATTTCTGCATACTGGCCAAAGTTTTTGCTGCCTCCAGCATGCATTTATAAGTCAGAATTTGTCTAATGAACATACCAGCCTAATTAAGAAATCAAATCATAAATTGGACAGCACCAAGTTGGCCTTTTACAATGTCAGGAGTCCTAACAATAAACTCCCAATTTGCTGGCACTTCTACATCTGGAATGAGTAAATGTTTGCATACTCATAGAGACATGGTTCATGTGTAATACCTGCACCCCATACATGCTGGGGTTCTGTGCCTATCTCACCATCAAGCCCACTAGTATTGGCAGAGGTATCTCAGTGTCCATCAAGGATTTTATCCCTTACAAACTCTTACCCCATCACTCCCTCTGTGACCTCATTCCCTTCCAAACTCTTACCCCATGACACCCTCAGTGACCTCATTCCCTTCCAAACACTTACCCCATGACTTCTTCAGTGACCTCATTCCCTTCCAAACTCATACCCCATGACTCCTTCAGTGACTTCATTCCCTTCCAAACTCATACCCCTGACTCCCTTAGTGACCTCATTCCCTTCCAAAATCATTCCCCATGACTCCCTGAGTGACCTCATTCCCTTCCAGACTCTTACCCCATGCCTCCCTCAGTGAACTCATTCCCTTTCAAACTCATACCCCATGACTCCCTCATTGACCTTACTCCCTTCCAAACTCATACCCCATGACTCCCTGAGTGACTTCATTCCCGTCCAAACTCTTACTCCATGACTCCCTCAGTGACATCATTCCCTTCCAAACTCATACCCCATGATTCCCTCAGTGACCTAATTTCCTTCCAAACTCATACCCCATGACTCCCTCAGTGACCTCATTCACATCATGCATGATAGCTGCTACAATGGTCGGTCTGACTAAGGTTTATCACATCAAGCATGACAGATACTACACTCTCAGTCTGACTAAGGTGTATCACATCATGCATGACAGCTGCTACACTCTCAGTCTGACTAAGGTGTATCACTTCAAGCATGACAGCTGCTACACTCTCAGTCTGAATAAGGTGTTTCACATCAAGTATGACAGCTGCTACACTGCTCAGTCTGACTAAGGTGTATCACATCATGCATGACAGCTGCTACACTCTCAGTCTGACTAAGGTGTATCACATCAAGCATGACAGCTGCTACAATGGTCAGTCTGACGAAGGTGTTTCACATCAAGCATGACAGCTGCTACAATGGTCAGTCTGACTAAGGTGTATCACATCATGAATGACAGCTGTTACACTCTCAGTCTAAGGTGTATCACATCATGCATGACAGCTGCTACACTCTCAGCCTGACTAAGGTGTATCACATCAAGCATGACAGCTGCTACAATGGTCAGTCTGACTAAGGTGTATCACATCATGAATGACAGCTGTTACACTCTCAGTCTAAGGTGTATCACATCATGCATGACAGCTGCTACACTCTCAGCCTGACTAAGGTGTATCACATCATGGATGACAGCTGGTACACTCTCAGTCTGAGTAAGGTGTGTCCCATCAAGCATAACACCTGCTGCACTCTCAGTCTGACTAAGGTGTATCAAATCATGCATGACACAGTTTGCACTGCTCAGTCTGACTAGGGTGTGTCACATCGTGTATGACAGCTGCTGCAATGCACAATTTGACTAAGGTGTATCACATCAAGCATGACAGCTGCTGCAATGCTTTGTCTGACTAAGGTGTATCACATCATGTATGACAGCTGCTGCAATGCACAGTTTGACTAAGGTGTATCACATCATGCATGACACCTGCTGCAATGCTTAGTCTGACTAAGGTGTGTCACATTATGAATGACAGCTACTGCACTCTCTGTCTGAATAAGGTGCATCACATTAAGCATGACATCTGCTGCACTTCCAGTCTGAATAAGGTGTATCACATCAGGCATGACAGCTGTTGTCTGACTAAGGTGTATCACGCCAAGCATAACACCTGCTGCACTCTCAGTATGACTAAGGTGTATCACATCAAGCATGACATCTGTTGCAATGCTCAGTTTGGCTAAGGTGTACCATATCAAGCATAACAGCTGCGGCACTCTCAGTCTGACTAAGGTGTACCACATCAAGCATGACAGCTGCTGCAATGCTCAGCCTGACTAAGATGTATCACATCAGGCATGACAGCTGTTGCACTCTCAGTATGACTAAGGTGTATCGTATTAAATATGACAGCTGCTGCACTCTCAGTCTCACTGACATGTCACACCCAGCATTGCATCTGCAGTACCTGATCAGACATCTTGATTCATATCAGATGCAGTCGCTGCAGCTAATGTGCTGCTCAATCTCATTAATGCATATCACATCAAGCATTGCAGCTGTTGCATAGCACAGTCTCATACATGCATATCACATCAAGCATTGCAGCTGTTGCATAGCTCAGTCTCATTCATGCATATCACATCAAGCAATGCAGCCGCTGCATAGCTCAGTATTATTCATGCATATCACATCAAGCATTGCAGCTTCTGTATAGCTCAGTTTTATTGATGCATATCACATCAAGCATTGCAGCTGCTGCATAGTTCAGTCTCATTCATGCATATCACATCAAGCATTGCAGCTCCTGTGTAGCTCAGTCTCATTCATGCATATCACATCAAGCATTGCAGCTGCTGTGTAGCATCACATCAAGCATTGCAGTTGCTGCATTGCTCAGTCTCATTCATGTATATCACATCAAGCATTGCAACTGCTGCATAGCTCAATCTCATTCATGCATATCACATCGAGCATTGCAGCTGCTGCATAGCTCAGTCTCACTGATGTATATCACATCAAACTTCTCATTTTTACAGCTGCAACCCTGCTCAGTTTTATTGATGTACATCAGATGGAGCACCGCAGCACAGCTCTCATAAATTTAGCACCTCAGGGATTTCCATGTTGCTAATAAATTCCTACAGTAAAGCTTGAAAGCCTTTTAATAACCTACAGTTAACATCCCCTCCGGTTTAGTTTGGAGAGGAGAATGTGAGTCTGAAGGAGCTCTGCCTTAATCATTTCATTCCTCATTGGTAAGGAACACAATAAAACATTCATCTTAGTTTTTAGAGATGAACCCTATGTACTGCCTTCATGCTAATGCTACCTCTATACCACTCTCAGAGGATTTAAACCTCTGTATTAATTTAACTCATGCTAATATTCATGCATAAAGAACTCATCCATGCTAATGTTACTTCTATATCATTCTCAGATGATTTAAATCTCTGTATTAATTTAACCTTGCACTACTGTTCTCAAACACTAAACATGTAAATATGCTTTACATCCTTCTCCAAGCTGCTGTTTAACTTTTGTTTAGTTTTTGCTATTTTGTATGTAAAATTTGCTTAGTTTCTGTTTCCACTATGTATTGTACTTCATATTATGGAGCTTGTACTATGTATTATTGGAGCTTTTCTCCCTGGGCCTCCACTGAAAATGGGCTCTTTGAGCACAGTGAACCTCCCCGGTCATCAAACTGGAAATAAATAAATAAATAAATAGATAGATATCTTGGGTTTAGGACACAACTGCAAGTGAAATCACTGTGAATGACATCTCATAGTAAAGAATCTGAAACTAAGAATCTGAAACTGGATTTGTGCATAATCTGTAGTGTTGTTCCCCTGTACTGTCATGCAAAGTACTTTGCTCCTGAACTCCCTTGTCAAACTAGCCAACCCCTGATGTTTTTAGATTACCTCGATGGAACTTTACCTCATACAGATTACTCATTTTTTACCAAGTGAACATTTCCCAGAATTTGTCACAGAAGTCTGTCTTCCTTCAGGAATCTCTCTTCTGCATCTATCACATTGACTTAAGATAAATTACATCAACACCTTTGCCTATTATGTGTACTCTTAGGGGCAGATGTTGGTGTATGTTTCATTCTTCCTGAATGATTCTTAAGACTGGCTGCAAAACTTTTTCCTTTTGTAAGTGTTGCTCTACCATGGGGGAGCGCTGGGTTCAAAGCAATCTCCTTTTCTATTCATGAACCATACGTTATCATTGAGAAATATTGAATAAGAATATGCCATGCTGTAGCAGGGGTATTCTTTGTTTATACATAAACACAGAACAAGCTGGTATCACAGTACCCAAGTGATCAGGACATGAGATCAGCCTGAGAGCATAAGATTTGCAAAAATTTAACAGGAAAAATAAATGTAATATATTACCATTTGGTCTAAACTGGACAGGACAAGCAGAGCTGCTCAGTAAATTTTTAAAATCCCAAAGATACAGTGAAAAAAGTAAAGCTGAGTTTTTAAGGCTACATTTATTCTCATTTATTCTTATAATTGTTACCTCTTACTATTGCATGAAAATCATGTAATTCTTCAATTTTTTTTATGTTAACTTTAAAACAGCTCAGAAAGTCTCCCTCTGTAGTAGGTAGCTAAACTATGGTCTCACTGGTGGTAGCCAGGGGGGCTGCTCTGATTGTTCTGAGTTCCTCTAGTATGCTTCTAGCAGGAATTGTCGCTGCTGGTTACACATAAGTTAGAAGAGCTTTAGATCTGGAATACTGTGGTACTCAAGTAGTATTTGAGAGCAGAGCCCTGGATCTCACTATTTGCATTAGTGTGACGTGCCCTGCTTAATTAGATCAGTTTTACACACTGGATTACCATGGTGCTTGCAGAATAACTTGATAAGACCAGTAATGCTTTCAAGATTACCTGATTTCAGTGTGTCTACTGCGTGTAAATAACCAATGTGATGAATTCTAATACAGAAAGAAAGCTGAAACTTTCTGTTAAAGATTCGGGCAATGATAATGCACAAAACACAATAATACACCGCATGTGTTTTATTTCCACACCTCAACTACCAAGCCAATACACTACCAGGACTCTAACAGGGGACTCCATTGTACAACACAATGATGTCTCACTCAGTAGATTGAACATGAAGAGCATAACAGTTAGTTGTCTATCAGGGGCCAGGATCTGCCAAGTTACACATACACCCAAGTCACTGTAGCGCAGGTGCCATCATGCATTGGCCATAGTCTATGTATGTGTAAATGATCCAATACGTACCTCCCTAGATTAGATGAAGACATACATTAGGAAGCCCTGAGACAATGTGTCTCAGGCTGTATGTGCCTGGCATTAAGCAGCATTCCACTTTCACCAAGGATGATGCCACAATATGAACAGAAGGTGATTGACTTTAATAATTGGCTTGATGTTTGGTGTCATTCCAGGGGGGTACAATATTTGCCAGCACGGGAAGACATGGTTAACAAACCACATTGCTTTGCCAAGGATGGTCTGCACCTGCACCCTCTATGTTCTGAATATTGGCTAAAGCATTGTCCTTTCTCACAGAGCTTTTTTAGGCAATGCCAAATTGACAAAACTTCCAACAAAGCAAAATCTACCCAAGGAAATCTAAAGGTGTTACTGCTCAATGCCTGGAGTCTAAGCAAGAAGCTCCACTCCCTCTAAGCTCTCCTCATCTTTGAAAATGCGGACATCTGTGCAGTTACCAAGACATAGCTTAAAGCAACAGAGCGTACCCTGGCAGTGCATGTCTTCAGTGCCTTCCACATATTTAGACCAGCTACTTCACAGACAGGGGCTAAAGGTGGAAATGTCTCAATCTACATCAATAACAAGCATAACCCTAGGTTGGTTAAATAGGATAATGCACTGTTTTTTTTCAACATCCAGATTACCATAGTCAAAGTCCCACACCATATCTTAACAAACTATAAGTCACCCCCCATGTCCCATCAAACACATAACTCAAACTTACACCTATTGGAGACATTCACCATTCAACTAAATACCATACTAATGGGGAACTTTATTTGTCTCTCTATAAACTGGAATCATATGTGATCTCACTTCCTATGATCCTATGATCCTATGATCTCAAATTTGAAGGCACAGATAATCCTAGATTTTCTAAACAGAAATTCCCTGGACCACTTAGTATATACTCCTACTATAGGTACAAACATACTGGACCTAGTACTCACAAATATCGCAGAATGCTGCAGCCCAATTTTTGAGTATATAACAATTGCTCCAACCTTCCCCCATTAAGTTTCATTAATTCTCACATCCTGTTGTGTTTCCCACTTCTTCTGCACCCTATATATTATATTCCTAGATCTCTTCTGGCATAGGTCTTTGTATATGAGCTCTCCATTTCATAGGAACACAAGAGCAGTACAAGTCAAGTGATCATATTAGCATTGTATACCTTTAAGTAGAAAAAACTTAAAAAGTTCTTGTACCCTTTACACCTATTAATAGTGCTCACATCCCAAGTCAATGATAACCCTGGTGTAAATGTATCTCTATCCCTCCAATCATGAAGACGAGCCTAAAAGACAGATAAAGAAATATTTTGCTTAAGCAGTACCATTAATTTGGCTGGGAACTGAGTTCTCCAGTAGAGTCTTATTTTGTAGAGCCAGTGGTTTTGCAAAGAATCAAAAGGTCAAATAGGATTTTGTCTTTCATGGCTCAAAATGTGAGATACAGGTCAACTTTGAGCAGCCAGTTGGCTACTGGCTGTAAGAATAACTGCTACTGTAGTAAGATAGTTCAAAAATGTAAGAGCTTTAATTTTTTTTTTTGGTTCAAGATCGTTCTGGCTTTTTTAGTTGAATGATGTTTTCACACTCCCCCAGTTGCTCCAAAATACACGCTTCTTCCTTCTACCTTTTTCCTAAGTTAATTTTTAAAATAGAGGTTGCAGACTTGTATATGTACAAACCATTATTGGGCTGGAATTGTATATCGGTTCTGTAACTGTTGGAAAGTCCAAAAAATCACCTCTGTGCCCCAAGTGCACCCTATTACTGAATAAAAGATACTTGCATATTCGAATACACCACTTTTCTACACCTCTCTGTCTCTATCTCTAACTGCTCTCAGCATCTGCACATTATCCCAAGTCACTTTGTGTTCTTTCAACCCATAAATTGTATCTGCTAATAAGGCCAGTCCTTCCTCCAGCACTGTAATCTGTCATTCTGCAGTGTGCCATCTGTTTTGTAGTATCCTGAATTACTTCCAACATGTTGTACAGGAGTCTAGGCCACTGAGCAACACTGTGTGTTAGGGTTTTCATTTTTATGTGCAAAAAGCCCAAACTTCCAACCCTTCTTAATGCCATTACCCTTCGTTTCTTTATCCTGTTCCCTCTTTTACTTTTTAATATTGATTTCTAGATGAATTTGTGTCTCTTGCAGTTGAGAGTGACCTGTTATAATTGAAATACTGGGACATGTACATATTCATTTGTCACAGTTCTAAAATGCTTCCCCAATCCCTATCTTTTTTTATGCTCTCAGAAAGGAATTTCCAGTCCACTGTGCCAGAAGCCTTATGGATATCAATGAACGCAATCCCTGATTTGATATTGTTTGTTGTTGTTTGTTTGTTTGTTTGTTTTTTGGCTCACTACTCTAAAGACCACCAGGTGTCTGTGGTTTACCAGGTGGCTGCCTTTAATGAATCCACTCTGCTGTGAGCTAATTATCTTTGGGAACACCTTTTCCATTCTATTTGCTTAATATTTTAGCTAATATTTTCAAATCTATAGTTAGCAAAGATGTTGGTCTGAAATAATCCAGGCCAGGCATCTGCCCTTTGGCTTTTGCTAGCAATATTATTTTCAAATGTTGTTTGGATGATGTCTTTTCTTGATTGATCAGCATGGAAATGCAAAAGGTTCATGGCTTCATATGTAAACCCTAGGCTATTGATCTGTAAAACCATTTATAGCCTAGCCACAATATTCCAGATTGGTAAGTACCCATTTTCATGAATTAATGCCTAGTTCTGACCCTTTCCAATGAGGGTCTGGGGTGGTCTAAATAATTTATATCTAATTTCTGATACATGTTGATATCACATAGTTGAAGTCTTATAACTTCGAACACGTAATGTTTGAACCATTATGTTCAAAGTTACAAAACTTCGACTATGGATAAAAAAAAAAAACAGAAAACCTATGAGTAAAAAAAAAAAAACAACAGAAAACAAAATAAACTGTTTTAAGCAGGAGGGCAAGCACTTCTGCACCCCCCCACCTCCAGCTACTTAAGTATACCAACTCTGAGATCGCACCCCATTGAACAAAATGGAAACCTCTGCTTATGGAGATTTCCATTGAAACACTCGAACTTTTACAAATTCGAACTTATGGTCTCGACCATATGAGGTTCGAACTTGTAAAAGTTCAACTACGTGATAGGAACCTGATATATCAACAGCCAATTATTTGACTGCTGATGGATCAAAAATTGTGCTAAACACCTTTTGGAAATTCATGGAAACTTTTTTTTTCAGGGGACAAGCCCCTGCAACTCCATTCCTCAAAATTATATATATTTATTCCAAGGTTGGACAACAGTAGAGAAAAGGAAAACTCCCACTGTCTCTAAAAGCTGTTTTGATATAATTTATTCAATATATCGTCAGGCAAAGAAACGGCTATCAACAAATTATTTACATATGTTTATAAGAAGTTACTAGGCTAGCTGCCCTTGTAGGCCATTTTATGCCTAGCCAATTTTGCTTAATGGTGAGAGTCAATCCCTATTCCTTGTCTTGGTGAGGTAAACACCTTATAAAACAGCAAAACCTCTTATGTAGTTCCACAGAGTCTTGTCGAATCCATGAATATATGTATAAAGCACTTGTCACTTTAAACGTTGTAATGAGTGCAACAACCAGTTAATTGCTTCAGTATAAAAGGAAGGTTTTGAAGCATAATGGCTGTTCTGATAAAGTCCCCTTGCTTGTTGTTGAGGGATGAAAGTGCAATACAGTCTTTTTATTTTCTGTGATTTAGTCAATAAACTCAGCTGTTCAAATGGTCTGGATTTAATGTTTTACATCTTGGAAGCATGAATTCAATGTGACTCTGTGGAACTACACAAGAGGTTTGGCTGTTTTATGAGTGTTCCTGTTTACCTCTTTGTTTGCTGGTATGATATACTTCGAAGTAAACACCTTAACCATTATGACAAACCCCACACCCATAATTCCAATCCCTTTCAAAAAAGGCTTGAAGGCTTAGACTTGGGGTATGTTTATGATTGCCCATCCATTTATCCAGGTTTTGCTTAAAGAAGATCAAACAGCTACTTTGCCTTTTATGCAAGGAAAGTCTGCTCCATAAAAGAGGAATTCTCTGATAAATATCTATCATGTCAGAGGGGCCTTTTTATGTTGCTGTGGAATATTACATCTCTTGAGCAGATGTTTAAGGTGTTACTTGTTTTGTGGATGTACAGAAAGTGACATAGGGCCAGATTTTGTCCTGGCTCTGTAGGTAAGACAGAGGTCCTCTCTCAAAAGTCTATATGAAACAGAAAAGGCAGAGAAAGGAGTGGCTTTTGGGTGGTCTGGGCAGGTGAAAGAGGATATGACAGTGATTGTCTTAATGAGGAAACAGTGCAGTTTCTCAATTTGAATCATAGAATTACACAAGTACATACTAAATGGGGCATTATACTCTATTGTTAGCCTGATAAGGGAAGAACAGAGAGGGATATTGACTTCCTTGGAAGTAGAAGATATACCCTGGCAATTAGTCTGGCTATATAAAATGATTTTTAACACCAGCGGTGATCAAAGGATGGCTCATTATCAATGAAAGTGCCCAGGTCCCTGATGTCTGAGCCATTTGTCAAGGGAGTGTAACTTATGTGCTAGGATCATGGGTGCCAGCTTTGCCAAAGGACACAGTGCTGCATTTCTTGGCATTTAGTTTAAGGCTATGATCCAGACAGCACTTGTCAGTGCATGTTAGGCCCGGCTGGAGAATCTGGAGGTCTGTAGGGGAGTTTGTAACAGCTCTGACTTTGCAGTTATCTGCAGACCTTGTCAGCTATATGAACTTGATGTCAGCCTCAACATCATAGAAGTAAATACCAGAGAGGAGTGGTCCCATGACCAATTCCTGGGGGGCACCTCTGCTAACTACTCTTTTTGATGAGAGCATGCCTCCATCACTAACAGATGGAGTTCTGTAAGTAAGCCATTAGCTATCTGGAATGAGGGTTGGTATCAAAGTCCTTGTCCAAGTCCTGGTAGGCAGTGTGAACCAATTTTCCTGAGTCTAATGCATCAGTGACTTGTTGAAATAAGACAAGATCTGCCTTTAACAAACCCAGACTGTTATAGGTCCATGACTTGTAGACCTATGTCTTCACTAATGAGTGCCATAGTGATGCGTTTGATTGTGTAACAGATTATGCCATTGAGACTTATAGGTCTGTAATTTCTAGAATCATTAGCGGCTCCTCCCTTGCAGAGTGGGATGACTACAACAGGTCACCACACCCCCGACATGAATCCAGTAGTAAGGCTGATGGTGAGTAAACTTAATAGTGAGTCTACCAGGCAATGTTTGATGCTGACAAGAAGAAAGCCTGGCATGTCATCCAGACCCACTCAGCTAGTAGTTTTGGCCTTAGTTCATAGGTTCATAGGTTGGTACTAGGCTATCAGCCCTAGGGCCTATACAAGCCTAGCCATAAGGGAAGGGTCACTCAGGACATATTCAGAAGTTATCAGAAATGGTGGTTGTGTGGGCATGCTGATTTGAAGTGGAAAATTAAGATAAGTTAGTAAAGTTTAAGCTAAATCTCTCTGCTACTATGTTGGCTATGCCTTCAGGGGATGAATATGTGTTGCTGTTATATGTTAACTTATAGCATTGCTGGACTTTGCTTCTAGGGTTCCTAATATAACTGAAGTTTGAATTTCATGGGTTAGCTGGGGTAGCTTAGCTTTAGAATGCTCTCTAAAGACAGAAGTGTTTTGTGGTACATCACTTTTACCCTCATAATGAATGTGACTTGACTGGTGGTCAGATTTGGCCAGTGTTGAGCATGGGAGGGGCTATATTCAAGAGTACTATGTCCATTGTTTTTGATGCTGTTGTTGAAACTTTAACTCACTGGACTAAGGAGCTGGCATTAATGAAGCCCAAGAATCTTTGTTCATACTTTGTGGTGGTGTAGGTTTCCATGTGGTGCTGTAGGTTTCCCAGGTAATGGAAGGATAGTGACAGTCTCCCAAGGAACTAGTTATTGGCTCAATACAGATAGATGTCTGTTTGCTTACATATACCTTACAGGCTGCAAATGGCATGGAGTGAGTTCTGCATTTAGCTATGGTGTGGGTTTTACTTATGCTGAAAAGGATTCAGAGGTGTTCAAGGTCATTATTCTGTCCTAAGATATGGTCCCACCCCCTCCAATCAAACCATCATTTTTGGCATTGATAGTCAGTGTCATCCTTAAGGCTGGTACCAGCACTTATAAAACTTAGAGGGAAAACAATCTAGGCCCAAGAACCTGTCTGCTTTATTTTCCTTAATTAATATTCCTTCCACCTCTTCATAATTGGGGCATTTACCTGCCCCTTCATCTTTTTCTACCAATATTTTGCTGCCTGTTTTTTTGTGTTTATGTAATCTGCTCTTCACTTCTCCCCCTTTTTCCTTGGCATAAATATTTAGGTAGTATCCCCAGTGTACTTATTACTGTCTCCATTTCTGTTAAAATCCTTTCTTGCACCCTTTTTAACTACAAAATAAATAACTCTGTTTGTCTTAATTGAAAGAACCATATAATATACTTGGGGATTTTTCTCCTCTTTTAAAATCAAAACTCCCCTTCTAATCATGTATTGAGCTTCTGCATGCAAAATAGTAATCCTTTCCAGGTGGTATTTAAATGCATTGCTTTCCTTGGTAAGTCTATCCTGTGCAGAATTCTTATGTTTTATCTGTCACTGGAAATCACTTAACTTTTCCTCTTTACTACTGATGGCACTTCCTGCTTCCTCCTATATTTACTTTCTTCAGCCTTAACTCTGGTCCTAATTACAGCATTCATACCATCTCACCACACAATACCTGTCTATCCTCTTCTATTTTTTATCCTATATGACTTTTTTCCCTATTGTCTCTAACTTGTGTTTTCCATGTTTAGCCTCATCGTCATAAATTAATGTGTCTGTGGGAATTTGGGGTGATTATTGTTAGTGTAATTGCTGCATGATCTGAAATATACCTTTCACAGATTTCATTTTTTAACCTGTAGTAGGTCCTTCCTATCAACCCAGAAATAAGCCAGCCTGCTCCCATGGGGGTATTTCTTTCCTAGAAAATGTACACCCCAGCTGCAATCCAAGTAAATGTCTCCAAACATTTGTTCACTCACTGCTGTTCAATTTGCTATTTAAATATTTAAATATTGCCTGACTTTTATTGTGGTATTCCTTTCCCCCATGAAGTCTTTCTAAGTTCTTGTTTATTGTGACATTAAGGACCCTCTGTAATACCTGTATAGAATGATCTAGTATTATTTCCCCCCATATCTGAAAAAAGTCCTTAAAAATAAAGCCTCTATGGGACCCGATAACATCTCAGGCTGCATCCTACATGAACTCCAGCAGGAACCTGTAGCACAACTAGACACCTTATTCAACGAAATCCTGAGTATTGTCTTCATCTCAGCCAAGTGTAGGACAGCCACTGTCATCCCTTTGCACAAAGGTGGAGCATCCACCAATCCAGGAAATTATAGACCCATCAGACTAAATAGCTTGATCTGCAAGGCCATGCAGTGGATTATCATGGACCTCATTAACAAGGACATTGGCAACCTCCAAACACTCTATCCTACACAGTTTGGTTTCATCAGGGGGAGGTCATGCCTGTTAAATTTGGTCGACTTTTTTGTGACAGTCACCAAAGCCACGGACAACTGGAAGATGGTGCACACTGCCTATCTTGACCTGGCCAAAGCCTTAGATACAATTCTCTACTCAGGTATAATAGATAAACTATCTCAACTAGGCATCAATCCATATGTTACCAGACTGGTAGCAAACTGGCTCACTGATAGAACCCACTTAGTCAAAATAGGGGAAGCAAACTCAAGCAGTATTCCCATAACGAGCAGTGTACCCCAGGGATTGGTCTTGGGGCCTCTGTTTTTTGGGATATACTTTTCTGAGGTGCAGGCCAAATCCAGTGGGCTATGGCTGATCAAGTTTGCAGATGACTGCAAGCTGGGTGCTGTCATCAATTCCCCTAGTGATGTGGACATCATCCAAGAGGGTCACACCCAAACAAATGACTGGTGCTGGAAACATGGCCTCAGACTAAATTCCAAAAACTGCATCATCATCATCCTCTTTGAGGAGAGTGACATCCGCATAAATTATTATATTAATAACAAGGTTCTAAACATGCAATTACTTGTGAGGAACTTGGGCACCCAGGTTGATAGCAAACTGACTTTTGACCACCATATTGCCTCCGTTGTATGGAAAGCTTTCTACATAGCCCACCACATTAGTAAACGTATCTGATCTAGGGACAAGGAGGTCATAACATCCCTGTATTCTTCCCTTATAAGACCCATTATTAAGTCAATGCCCCTTTCGGCATATACCTCACAAAACACATGCAGCAGCTGGAGAGACCAAAGAGGTTCATCACCAGGAGAATCCAGGCCATCAAACATCTACCCTACCCAGATAGGCTAAAGGTCCTGTCCCTCTACTCAGTCTCATACAGACTCCTTAGAGGTGACTTCTGTCTGGCATACAAAGCAATCTCAAACCCTGCCTTGATGGGACTGTTGCATATCTGCAAGTCAAGGTCCACTCGAGTAACCCACTCGCGTGACCTCAACCTGGTCTGTGACATCAAAAGGACTTGTTGGCAGGACAGATTAGTGTCCCAGAGACTCCCCATTCTGTGGAATAGACTCCCTCTTCATGTCAAGCAGAGTACCTCATTACCTCTTTTTAAGCACAACCTGGATAACTGGATGAGGA